>NC_034603.1:73728492-73731333 GCF_900095145.1 Mus pahari
ATCACTTAGGAAGCTGAGGCCAGCATGAGTTACATAACGGGACTTTCTCTTAAAGACCAAAAACAAAATACTGAACGAGAGAGAGAGAGAGAGAGAGAGAGAGAGAGAGAGAGAGAGAGAGAGAGAGAGAAAGACAGTGACAGAGATAGTCTGAAGTATAAAGGGGTACTGCATGGTTGCATTCTGAAGTTCCCAAATGAGCCAGTGGGGTTTTTTTTGGGGGGGGGGGGAATTTGTCTTTCAAGACAGGGTTTCTCTGTAGAGGACTGGATGTTCTGGAACTCCCTCTGTAAACCAGGCTAGCCTTGAACTCAGAGATCCACCTGCCTCTGTCTATTTTAGCTGGGATTAAAGATGTGCACTACCACCATCCCCCAGCTCAAAACAAGTCAGTGTTGACTCTTGACGTTCTACATGAGCTCAGAGGTATCTGCCAACTCCCTGACCCCCAGTACAGGGTTATTACTGTAGCAGTCCCAGACTGCCAGGCTTGTCCTCTGCTGCCTGTCCTGTCCTGTCCTCATCTGTCCCAACTCCTCCAACTCACGTCAGCTTGCTCTTGGCCTCTGTCTCCTTGGGGAATGGATACTTCCACTTGGTGATGCGCCCCACTTCCCCGGACATGAAGGTCAAGTAGCGTAGAGTCTCCACAGCAACGTTGATGTGTACCACCTTTCTCAGGCCCTCCCGCTGCCAGACGTAGAAGGCCACCACAGGAGAGGCATAGTTTTGGATCCACAAGACATCCCCAGATTCACTGTCCACAGTTACCACCAGTCCATCGCCATTGGACACAAAGTGGGACATCTCTGAAGATCAAACAAAGCACATCAGCCACACTTGCAACCATGGTCTCGGTTCTCCTGTCAAGCTGCAGTCATTTCATTGAAGTGCGGACTTCTAGAATATTCTCAGGTCACAAGAATTCACTGGTTTGCAATGAACTCTTCAGTTTTAAGACACTGAGATATGCCTGGCTTATAAATGTAAAATGGGCTTCTTTTCCCACCCCCCTGCCTTTTAAAAAAATTACTCTCTCAATAAGTAAGAGTAAATGCTGAGAGGAAAGGAGCTAATGCAAGTGATAATGACGCTGACATTTTATAGCAATCATTGAAAACCTGCGCACTCAGAGACAGTGTATGAGGTCCTGAGCCAGAAAGAAGAGTCAGACTTTCAGATACCAGTGTTAAGATAATAAACTTAGGGGCTGGAGAGATGGCTCAGAGATTAAGAGCACTGACTGTTCTTCCAAAGGTCCTGAGTTCAAATCCCAGCAACCACATGGTGGCTCACAACTGTCTATAATGGGATCTGATGCCCTCTTCTGGAGTGTCTGAAGACAGCTACAGTGTACTTATTTATAATAATAAATAAAATCTTTGGACTACAGAGAACAGGGCAGGAGCAGGTGGAATTGACCAGAGCAAGCAGAGGTCCTAAATTCAATTCCCAGCAACCACTTGAAGGCTCACAACTACCTGTACAGCTATAGTGTACTCATACACATTAAACAAACAAACAAACAAACAAACTTAGGTTGCACAGTTATCATCTGAGTTGCAGAATGTGACAGCTACAAGGTATTAGAGTATAAAACACATTTAAATGTTGACTGCCTTTTCTTATCATAGTCTAGGGATTGGATCCAGGGATTTGAGCATGCTAGGCAAGATTTTTGTTGTTGATTTGTTTTTGAGAGAGTCTCTATGTAGCTCTGGCTGTTCTGGAACTCACTATGTAGACCTAAAATGATTTTTAAGATTCATTTATTGTATGACTATGAGTAAATAGCTGCATGTATGTATTTATGTGTACCACTCGCATGTCTAGTGTCCACAGAGGCTAGAAGAGGGCATTTGATCTCCTGGAATGGAGTTATAGGCAGTAGTGAGCTGAGCCATCACATGATAGGAACTGAACTTGCATCCTCTGCAAAAGCAACAAGTGCTCTGAGCCATCTCTTCAGCTCCCTAGAGTGGCTCTCTTAATGGAGGTATTGATGCCACATGCTAATGTCTGATTCTACTGCTCATGTGCTAGTAATACATTCCTTCTGTGATACATAAAGACTCGAAATGTGTGCCTTTCCTTCTCTCTGGCTAAAGCTGTCATCACAAGCCCATGAAAAACCCAGCACTTGGTGATAAAGGGTTACTTTGTTAAACTCCTGTTCTTTGGAGCCATCATTTCTAATGTGGAAGTTGCATCCTTTCATCAGGCACACTTACTGTAGTCCACATCATCTTCCGGCAGTGAGGCTGCATAGTCAAAATAGGTGGCATTCCAGCGGAGCTCCCGGGTCTTGGTGTCATACATGGTGATGGTGTATTCTGGAAAATACAGACTAGTCAGTTACCATTGAGGGGATGTTATATAGTTACAAAAAGAACATTTCCACAAAATTGCATCAAGGCTGTCCATGTGGAAAGGGAAAGACCAGGTGGAGGACTCAAGTCCCAGACAGAACAAACCTGACACAGACAAGGCAACCTTGCTCTGCTCTGAAACGCACAATTCATTAAATCATTAGCCATACAATGGCTGTTTTTAGCCACTAAGTTTCAGAGTTCTTTATTACACAGTAAGACATAGGTAATATTAGAAATGGGTTCCTAAATTGGGGAGTAGTGGTGCACACCTTTAGTCCCAGCACTCAGGAGGTAGAGGCAGGTGGATCTCTGTCAGTTCAAGGCCAGCCTGGTCTACAGAGGGAGTTCCAGGACAGCCAGGGCTACACAGAGAAACCCCATCTCTCTGTCTCTCTCTGTCTGTCTCTCTGTCTGTCTGTCTCTCTCTCTCTCTGTCTCTCTCTCTCTCTCTCTCTCTCTCTCTCACACA
>NC_034603.1:73731363-73753345 GCF_900095145.1 Mus pahari
CACACACACACACACACACACACAAACAGAAAGTAGAAAAGGAAAAGAAAAGAAAAATGGGTACCTAGAAGTGACATGGTACCATAATGAAAACCTAAAACACATGGCACTGACTCTGGGTTCATGTAGTGGAAGGTGACAAGAGACTCGGAGACACAAACTTGGAAGGACAAGTGAGGAGGCACCGTGGGAAGCTGAAAGGGGTAGTCCAGTTATGAGCTTATAGAGTAGACACAGTAAGGCTACTGCTTTCAGTCACTTGGCAGAGAAGGTGCATCTGGACTCAGCAGTCTAGCTAATGAGACTTGAAGAGGCAGCAGAAAGTGCTAAATGGTTTTCCTAGCTGTGTATAACATGCTACAGGACAATGAGTTCAGGAAGAAACTGCCAGTTTCAAGCAGAATACAGAGGAAATAAGAGTTCAGGATGGACTCTGCAGCTGAAGAAGACTCTCTCTCTCTCTCTCTCTCTCTCTCTCTCTCTCTCTATATATATATATATATATATATATATATATATATATATATATATATATATAAATTTTAAAAAGCTAAAAAGGAAGTTCAGAGTTACCAGCAGGGGGGAAAAGTTCCAGGTCAAGGTTAAAATCAAACTCAGGTGAGTCTATACTATTCTTAGAGACCTCAGGGAGAGTTAGGATGAATCTTTGGAGGCCCTCTACTAGCTAGTCATAAGAATGCTGGCTCGGGCTGGTGAGATGGCTCAGCGGTTAAGAGCACCGACTGCTCTTCCAAAGGTCCTGAGTTCAAATCCCAGCAACCACATGGTGGCTCACAACCATCCGTAACAAAATCTGACCCCCTCTTCTGGAGTGTCTGAAGACAGCTACAGTGTACTTACATATAATAAATAAATAAATATTTTTTTAAAAAAAAGTAATACATTAAAAAAAGAAGAAGAAAAAAAAAGAATGCTGTCTCATGGCACTCTCACATTCTCAACTGGACATTTGTGGTATGGCATTTATCTAATAGACGGACTATAATTCAACACATGAGAAGCCCACCAAGTTTTTAGAGTAATATTAGTACAATAATCAGATAGTAAAAGGGGGTGGGATCCAGGCTTCCTACTTTTAACAAGGAACAGATCGAGAAAACTAGCTACACAACTAGCTGGTTTTTTTTCTTTCTTTTTTTATAGTTCATTTAATTTTATTTCACGTGCACTGGTGTGGAGGAGTCAGATCTCTGGAACTGGAGTTACAGACAGTTGTGAGCTGCCATGTGGGTGCTAAGGATTGAGTCCAGGTCCTCTAGAGGAGCAGCCAGTGCTCTTAATCAATAAGTCATCTATCCAGCCCATCATTCATATATATCATCATTCATATATATATATATATATATATATATGAATATCATTCATATATATATGAATATCATTCACATATATATGAATATATATAACCCTTTAATTTATATATATTTATATATATATATATATTCCTTTACCCTTTGTCCTTTCCTTTTGAACAAGAACATTTATTACAGCCATCCTGTCCCATTGTACACCAAATTGAAGAAGGGAAAGGCACAAGAGGAAAAACACCCTCCTCCCTATGCCCCTCATTTGTTCATTAGGATATGGTTTTCTGCAGCCCAGGCTGGCTTTGCACTCACATGCAGCCAAGGCTAAACTGCATTCCTGATTCTCTTGCCTTTTTCTTTGGAATTTCAGATGTGCACCACCATGTTCGGTGAAAACTTGCCTCTTTAATTCAGTCTCCAGATCAAAGGATCCTCATCTATCATCATGTCTGATACAGATGACAAGAACTGGGCTTTGATTGGATTTTAGGGATCTTGGGAGGAGGTGAACAAATTTTGTATGTGGGAAGGTTACACTACTATAACCAGAGGATAGACTAGGTAAAAGTCACTGAACAGGACCATCATTACTTCCTTCTTGTATGTACAAGCCTTTTTTCTTTTCTTTTTCTTTCTTTCTTTCTTTTTTTTTTTTTTTTTTAAGAAATACAAAATTTGTCCATATTTGTGTGATCTCAGAAAAGGTTTATGGCATCCTCGGGGAATACCTGGACAGGAGACCTGAGGGACCTGTACATCCTGTGTCACACAGCTTTCTTCTGCTTCAGTCATTTGATCGATACAGGTCTAGAGCCAAGCATGAAGAGAAAGACACAGCCTCTTGATAGAGGGGGAAAAAAAAACATGGCTTGTGGGCTGGAGAGATGGCTCAGCAGTTAAGAGCACTGACTGCTCTACCAGAGGTCGTGAGATCAATTTCCAGCAACCACATGTTGGCCCACAACCATCTGTAATGTGATCTGATGCCCTCTTCTGGTGTGTCTGAAGAGAGCAACAGTGTACTCACATACATAAAACAAAACTCTATGGTTTTACTTGACGGAAAAAGGAACAAATATTAAGTAGTCCTAACAGTTTGGAAATGAGTATACTTGATTTTTGTAGGGGAGGATGGCTGCTTTAACAGGCCAGTCAACTGGTACATGTGTCCCCAGGAGTTAAAATGGGGTGTTTCTAAACAAGGTGGGAGCTTGCAGACAGAGAAACAGCTTTGCAGAGGAGAGAATTTTGAGCAGAGCTGTGAAAGGAGAAAGGACATTTACTTGCCAGACAGTCAAACCAGGCATACTCGGTGAAGAGAGCCACTCCAACGTGAGTCCTTAAAAATAGCACTGCTGTTCAAGAAGGGCAATGCAGTGGCTGAGTCACAGAGTTGTCTGGACACATCCCTGGGGTCTGAAGGGTCTGAGAACTCTGGCTGCCTGGAGAGGGCCACTCTGGCCACTTTTTGGATAACAAATCTAGTATCAGAGGCCAGTGGGGGAGCTTTGTGTCATCCACTCTCGAAACAGGAAGGCTGTACAGCAAAGACTTACTTCTTACCTGTCCGTCCAAGATACAGAAGGGAAGTTGATGGGCAGAGACTATCAGCAAAGGCCGATGACAAAGTCTGCTGCTTCTCGCCAGTCAGGAGGTCGATAACATACCAAATATCTTGCTTTTTACCTGGAATGTTAGTGGATACACTGTTAACATCCACCGTAAATGGAAATTAATGGCATTGCCAAGGTAGCACTTCTAGCCATTCAAAAGCCTCTGTGCTGGGAGGCAGGCCTGAAATGCCTAGGATGTTGGAGGTGCTTCTATAGTGCTCTGGAAGTGACAAAGTAAATGATAATGTCAATGTAATAACTCCTTGGGCCACTGACTCTTATACTAATTTAATAACCTAAAGCTGACATAAAAAATTTCTCTAAACCTTATAGTATAAAAATGTTCTCTTAACTTTCAAGTTGGATTTTATTGCTTTGAGTAACTATCTTAAATATGAAAAATCTTTCCTGCCCTTCTCCCACAAATGAGGATCTCTATAAATACAAGCACACCTAGGGGCTCACCTCCAGGTACTATGATTCACATTCTTCAACATTCCTACCAACTAGCCCATATGTGAAGCAGCACATAACTATAGCTAGCCAGTACCTGTGACTGGTCAGCAGAGTTGCTGTAACCTGATGCTAATGAGGCTAAAGTTATCTCAACCTTTGTCTCTGGCCAGTACACTATTCCCAGGTTACAGGTTGTGCCACTTGCCTTGATCATCTGATTAAATATGAACAGGCAGACAGAAAAGCCACATAAATACTTTTAGGTGAACATACAGCATATGAGTCTATGGCACAGACACAGGCATCTCGGTTTGAAGGCCAACAGTCACTGTAATGTGTACACTTCTGTTTTTAAGCCACAGCTCTGGTCATTTATGCCTTCCTACTTTAATAGTTATTTCCTACATTCAAAGTCCATGGAAGCAGAATAAAGAGAAGCCAGAGAAGGTCACAAGGCACCAGAATTTGTTAAAGCTATACTTAGCCGTAACAGATGTAACACACCATATTCCACACATGCACAACTTGTTTGTGGATCCTAACTGCTCTCAACAGTAAAGTCTTCATAGGTCTGAAGATAGAGAGTAAATTATATCCAGTGACTATGGCCATAAATACCTTCCATCTATGTGATACACATCTGGTTACTTCAAGGACCATTGCAGTCTGTATAATCTACCTATAGCTCCAATGGATGGATTGAATGTCCATAAATATACTCAGTGAAATGACATGGCACAAAGATGGTGGAAACACAATACCCTCTGAGAACAGGTGGTGAATTGCTGGCAAAAGCTGGAAGACTAGTATGGAACTAGTTAAAAGATAGTCATATGGGCCCAGGGCATGGCCCAGAGGAGGGAAGGCTTGCTGGTCATTTCCTCTAACTCCCTGGGCTGGGAGTTCCTCATTCTGCAAAGCACATGCAAGGAGGAGGAGCCCTGGTGTCCCTACAAACCCTAAAAACCAGCCTGCATCTGAGCCTTGGAAATGTATGAGATCCTGAAGCATGAATAGGCGATACGAACTTTCAGTTCCTCAAAAAGAAAGCTGCTATAGAAACACGGGCTATTATTGCTACTAGAATTTTGAGATAACTACAGTTCTTTGTGCTACAAATGCATTTTCATTGACATTTTGGCAGCTTGTGGTTGATCCTAACGCTGAGGAAAAGCAGGTGAGCTGGTGCTTTGAAAGCTGAGACCTCACAGGTACGAAGGCAGCTTATATACACAAGCTGCTAAGTGTTGCTGCTACCAAATATTCTGATAGCAGGAAATACTAAGAAAGCCCTATAATTAATAGGTAGGGCCTGCTTCCCTTTCTTAGCTCAGACTATTGTATTGTATTTGCTTTAAATTTTATCCATTTGCAGCTAGGTATGTTACAATCATGAAATAACAGCAGTAGGCCAACCCAGTGGCTAAAAGCTTGTTAAATGAGTAACTATATTAATAGTGTCAATTTTTCATTAGAGGGGGAGAGCTCTTTTTTAATTGGCCCGATGATGCTGATATGAACAACCAAAGCACAATTGAGGCAAAGAAGACTTTGTTCAGAAAGATTTTAAAGAGAGTGACAACAGCCTGCTCTCTCAAACAGAACCCTCCCAGAATCCAGGATTCACTTTAAAAAAGAACCAAGTTTTCAGTACTAAAAACAAGAACTCTTACCCATGTAGAGGATTCCATCTGAACTTCGGCATGGGGAGGCCTGAACCAATTCTGGGATGGTAAAGGGAAGTTTCTTTAAAAAAAAAAAAAAGAACAAAAGAAAGAAAGAAAAGAAAAAAGGCAGGAAAAAAAGTTAACTAAGTCTTATGAGATAGATTTTACCAAACACGCTGTTTCTGTTACCCAGGTCCTCTGAAAACAGAGAAGCACGAAGCACGCTGCAGATGGGAGCTTCTAGCTGGAGCCTAAGGAGGAGGTCCTAGGCTTCCACATCGACTTCCAACATCTCTGGGTTCCTCCATCTCTGAACTCTGTACACCAACTCATTTATTTGACACAGGATGTACAGGTTCCTCAGGTCTCCTGTCTAGGTATTCCCTGAGGGTGCCATAAATCTTTTCTGAGATCACACAAATATGGAGTTCTTGGCTTTTTTTTTTTTTTTTTAATTAAGACACAGTTTCTCTGTGTAATAACTCTGACTGTCCTGGAACTCCCTCTGTAAACCAGGCTGACCTCAAACTCACAGAGATCCATCTGCCACGGCCTTTTGAGTGCTGGGATTTAAAGCATGTACCATTATGCCTGGGGCCTGCCTTGGATATTTTAAGGGAGAAAGAAATCCCCTGTCTTTCAAATCTGACCCAAAGACAGCTAGGCTAGGAAGAATGGCAATGCCTTTACCATGTCACTGATGCTGAAAAGAAGCAACTTAGAAGGAAGTTCAAGCATCAAGGGAAGGAGAGGCCATGACGGTTGCATGGGCAAAGCACAAAGGTCTGAATTTCCTTCAGTAAGTAGTTCTCATTGAAATCAGAGCCTTTGGGTTATAAAAAGGAAGTTATAGTAGATACTGGGAAAAGAAACTCTAAGAACCCCCAACGTTTCAACACATTTCATCATAAACCGCTTCTTCTGAGCCCACAGCTGACCTCTGATGCCCTTCTGGCCACTGCTTGTTTTGGTGAACTTTATTTTTGGAATGAGCCCTGAAACTATGCAGATACCCACTGTTAGTTTCTACTACGCTGTAACCTTTTCTCCAAGCAAGAACAGATTTCTTGGTAGTGTTAACAAACAGAACCATAGGTAGTAATTATCTGCATTTTCCCATCATTCCAACATTCAAACTAAACCTTAGAAAAAGGAAAACACCAGCAGAAGGTAGCAATCCCTGGAGCTGGCAGAGATTTCTGGGATCAGAAAGTCCTTGTCAGTCCAGCACTCTCGAGTCCTATGCTCCAAGACAGGCACTACCACAGCTTTGAGAGCATCCTTGGGAAGTCACACCTCCAAACACCAATCCTGGAAGCTTTGGTCTTTGGTACATTCCTTGACTTGTCTTTTCTTTATCCTAAAGTGATCAACACCCATGGACTAACAAGAAGTTCAAATGAGATGACGTATACCAATCACTCCACACTATTTCTAGCAAGCAAAATGTTTAAAACGCAGGTGTGTTTCATGTGATGTGGAGAGAAACCAACACAAAGAAGTGTGAACAGTGAAGTGCATGCAGCTCTACCCCCAGGCTTGCCTTTGTTCAAATCAATCCCAGGTGCTCTAAACCTAATTTTAAAATACCCATTTGGAAGCCCACAATACACTTAAAAGTCTAGACCAAGGGTTTCCATCCTTGGCTGCACCTCAGAACCACATGAAGGCTTTTCAAACTTCTGGGTGAAGCATAACATACAAGCAGAATGGGATTCATAAACATAGCTCAGTAATTTGCAGCACGTAAACATATCTGTCACTAACATCCTTATCAGACAGAGAGAGAACATTTCAAGCTCTTTGGAAAGCCCCTTTGTACCCTTTTGTTGCTATTAACTCTCTGAGGTAACTATCATCTTAATTCTAAAACCAACAGAATCTATTTTTTTCAGGTTCTGAGATTTATAAAGCGAATTCTTGAGTATGTAGCCTCTTCTGTCTGTCATGTTTTGTTTGTGTTTTGAGACAAGGTTTCTCTGTGTAGACCAGGCTGGCCTCAAACTTACAGAGATCTGACTGCCTCTGCTGGGATTAAAGGCGTATGCCACCTGAATGACTCATAGTCAACTGAATGACTATCTCACAATTTATTTCTCCATTCTATTTATTGATATATTTAGTTACATTCTGCATTTTGCATAGAATAAGCAGTATGGGTGAATAAATGTCTGTCCTGGTTTGAGGTTTTTTTTTTTGGTTTTGGTTTTGGTTTGGGGTTTTTTGTTGTTGTTGTTTGTTGTTGTTGTTGTTGTTTGTCAACTTGACATGGGCTGAAGTCATCTTAGAAGGAAACCCCAACTGAGAAAATGTCCCCAACAGATTGGCCTGTAGGCAGACCTATGGGGCATTTTCTTGATTGAAAAGGAAGCTCCCCCTGCCCTGTGGGTGGTCCCATACATTAGTGGGTAGTCCTAGAGCAGATAGGAAAGCAAACTCAGCAAGCTAGGAGGCGCAAACCAGTAAGCTGTATCCCTGCATGGTTTCTGCTTCAGTTCCTACCCATGGAGCTCCTACCTGGCCTCCCTTCAGTTTCAGAGTGGGAACTGAGAGCTGTGGAAATTAAATAAACCCTGTCCTCCCCAAGTTGTTTTTGGTGCTGGTCTTCACGCAGCACTAGAGACCTGCTAAGACAGTGTCTTTGGGGAGAACATATCCAAGTATTTCTCTTGGGCCCATGCCAGGGACAGTGGTTTTAGGTTCAAGTGAGAACGTCTAGTTTCTTTGGAAAGTCAGTTATGTCAAGTGATGGTTTGCTGGGGCACACAGGTGAAAGGATGTTTTAATATAGCAAATACATAAAAGGTCCCATGATGAAGGAGTATAACTATGACCCCATAGACAGTGGGGGATGACCACTGAGCATTGGTTTGGTTTGCTCCACCTCACTACTCTTCGATAATGACACGCATGTATTGGTTTGCCTTACATAGAATTGTTGAGCTCCATTTGTGATAAAACCACCATTAGGAAACTTGCCAAAGAACTTCTTGTGAGATACGCCTCAGGCCTGTTGGGGAGCCTTGAGGTTTCTTCAGGATTGAACTATAGGGGCTGGTTCATGTGTGGTGTCTGCCTGCCTAGAGGACTGGTCTGCAGCTGCTGAGTTGTAATTGGCATTTGCTAAGGGACTGAATTGCTGCCAAAGAAGATTGAGCTCACCCTCAAAGAACAATTGCTGAACAGGTTCACTTCCCCCATATCCTAAAAACTTTTCTCCTCTACTACCTCTGCTGGGAGGTTGAACAATTATTAAAAGTAGGCTTTAAAAACTTTATGCCTACAGTAGGCTCTGTTACATATGCTGCTGAGTCAGTTATACCTCCTGCAGCTCCCAGTGGACAGAGTTCTAGTTATTGGCACCTCTGCTGGCCTTATGACTTCAATTTCCTTAATGACACCTCTTCATGCATTTGTTCAATATTAGAATACACTCTTCTACCTTTCTATTGGCTCATCTGTCTTTGTTGTTGTTGTTGTTGTTGTTGTTTTGAGATAGGATCTTACTCTGTAGCCCTGGCTAATCTTCAACCCCACTATATAGACCCACCAGGTTGGTCTCAAACTCACAGAAATCTGCCTGTTCCTGCCTCTACTTGGGATGAAAGGTGTGCATCACCATACCCAACCATCTGACTTTTCCTAATGATACACGGGAGTTCTTTTGGTTGGTTAGCTGGGACAAAGTCTCACGTAACGCAGTTTGTTCTCAAACTTCTATGTAGCTGAGGATGACCTTCCAATTTCCGATCCTCGGGTCTCCACCTCTTGGGTGCTGGGATTAGAGACATGAGTCTCCACACTGAGTTTCTGTATTTGTTGGGGATTGGACTCAACCCCCATAGGACTTGTTTTTGTTTCTTAAATGTAGATGTTTGGATTTTGTTTCTGTTTTCCAAATGTTGGATGTGTGGACTACAAATACTTTGTGGCTTCTTCTCTTCAGGAAGAAAAGCTCTTAATCCTTTACTTAAATTTATGGTTGGGGTATTTAAAAATATCCTATTTAAGAAATCATTATGGGTTGGTGAAATGGCACATCTCCTCTGATCTTTACATATTCACTGTGGCATGAATGTGTGGATATATATACAAATAAATAAATGCAATAAAAGTGTAAAAAAATTTAAATGATGACATATTCTAAGACCATGAAGCTGTTCTATTACTTACCCCTAAAGTTTTATTATCTTACATCTCACGTTTATTAACAGTTCCATGGTTTGTCTGAAATTGGTTTTTACTCAGATGGATGTACACGCAAGATACCTTATTTCTACACGGATACCCCACCGATCTCTTTGTTATCTTCACCTCCTTGTGCTGGGGAGGAATCCCAGAGCTCTGTACACACACAAGTGTTTTCCTGTTGAGCCTTATCCCCATTCCAAGATGTACACTATTTATTAAAAAGGTACCCCCTGCCAAAGTGTGTCATCTTTGTCACAAGTCAGTTGGCCATCTATTTGGGTTAATTTAGAAATGTTCTTTTCTGGAGAACTTAAAAGAAAAAGGCTGATAACTTAGATCAACAGTGGGGTTGAGACCTAGGTTCAGTTGTCTTGTTGTAGGTGTGGACAGGGTTTCACTCTATAGCTCTAGTCTTACTATGTGGTCTGAGCTGACCTGGAACTTTCCAGGCTGACCTCAAACCCAGAGCCCTGCCTTTGCCTCCTAAGTGCTGGGATTAAAGACATGAACCACCAAATCTGGCTAGGCTCAACATGTCTTTTAAAACTTTTTTAAAAATATTTTATTTATTTTTATATGTACAAGTATTTGCCAAATTATGTTTGCATATCATATGCATGCAGAGTCTGGGGTAGGCAGAAGGTAGCATTAGATGCCCTAGATCTGGAGTTAAAAATTGTTGAGCTGTTGTTTTGATGCTGGGAATTGAATGTAGGTCCCCTGAAAGAGCAAGAGCAAGCAGTGCTCTGAGCCATCTCTTGAGCCTGAGAGGCTTGCTAATTTTTTTTTTTTTTAAGCATACCTCAGGTTATTATAATGTGTAGCAAAAATTGGCAATTACTGGCCTAGAATCCCAAGTGGAGATGGTGGTAGAGTGACACATGCTTTCCCTAAAAAAGAAGCACATTTTTCAGATATGAGAGGGGTGGAGACATTATTTTTTTAAGCTTTTTGATGACATTTATTCATCTGTGTGTGTTGTGAGGAGGACTGAATGCATGCCACAGCACATGTGTGGAGGCCAGAGAACAACTCAGAGGAATCAGTTCTCTCCTTCAGCCACTTGGATTAGCAGGAAGTGTCTTTAACTAGAGTCAGTAAACAGCTAAGCCAGTAAACAGCATTTCTTGCTCTCAAGTTGAAGGTCTCTAGTTAGTTAACATGTCACCACCGTGGTGAGCCCTCTGTACTGCCAGGGTATGTCTGGACAGCAGCATCTGCTGGTATGGGTCTGGGATTCTGAACTAGGGCTAGACAATCAAAAGCTCATCTGGGAGCTGGAGAGATGGCTCCTCAACAGGTGAAAGTGCCTGTCATGCAGGCATGAGGTCCCGAGTTCAAACAACCAAAGTGCACCTAATGCCAGACACAGAGGTGAGTGTCTATAATCCCAACAGTCCCACAGAGAGCCAGGAGGCAGAGGGAGGAGAATCACTGCAAGTCTGTGATCAGCTATCCTGGCATACAGAGTGGAAAAACAACAAGCACCTGTCTCAATTAAGGTAGAAGACAAGAGCTAACACCTACGGCTATCTTCTGACTCTGTATGTATACTGTGACATAAACACATGCATTCACAAACATGAATTTAGTGATGCTAACCAGTTTATCTGAATCAGAATCCCTGCAGTTTGTTTAAAGCTCCTAGGTGGTCTCACATAGAAAAGCAGGTAAGACCTGGTTAAGAACCTCAGAGCATACCAAGAAGCTAAATATTCTCACCGTCAGGCCTTCGTTGTTCTTGCCTCCAAGTGTGTACAGACTGCCATCATTGGGATCTGGGAGGAAAGCAGGCCTAGAAATTAAATTTAAAATGTCAATGATAAACTATAGCCCAGGACACAGAACAAAAGACCAAAATGATCAAAATCATGCAGAGCCATGGCATGGGGGGGGTGAACGAGTGATGTGTGGAAGACAATATTACCAACTGCTTTTTTCACATCAGCCACATAAAAACAAAATACCCCATGGAGGTACATATTCTACTTAAGCAGAGAAAAATAACCTGAGAAAGAAAAGTCATACACTGTGAATGATGATGAAATAAATGAAAAGTGCTTAGCAAATCTATTTTCAACTTCCATGTCCACTGTGCCTGGACATTGATAATATTTTACAGCAACAGTAGCATGCATCTCAGACCAAATCCAAAGTTTTATTTATTCTTAGAGAATTTCATACATGTACATATGATATTTTTGATCATATTCACTTGCCACAACTTCCAACTACTTCTACACCTCGCCTGCCATGTATATGCACCCCACTTATGGCTGCTAGATCTCCTGGGACTGGGGATACAGAGGTGCCTGCTGAACCCAAGTCCTCTGCAGGGGCAAGCAGTAAGTGCTCTCCTTAGCTGCTGAGTATCTCAGCTCCCCCCCCTTTTTAATTTTTAAAAAACAATCAACCCACTGAGTCTAATTAGTGTTGCCAGTATCTACTTGTCATTTTCAAACATTTATTTCTGAAGTGACAGCAATAAAAGCAGACTCTTGAAGCCTGACATCAGAGAATATGTTAGGGATACAGATCAAGGTCACTGTCTGTAGGATCTCACAAGAGGCTGATCTTGTGCCTGGTGCTAAAGATGGAACTCTAATTAGTACCAATGAGGAATCCTTTTTCTAATCTCTTCTCAACTTGGGTTGTTCCATCATTTCAGGCTTTTGTTTTGTTTTGTTTTTCGAGACAAGGTTTCTCTGTGTAGCCCTGGCTGTCCTAGAACTCACTCTGTAGATCAGGCTGGCCTCGAACTCAGAATTCCACCTGCCTCTGCCTCCCAAGTGCTGGGATTAAAGGCGTGCGCCACTACGCCTGGCTCACTTCAGGCTCTTACAGGTGACAACACTCCCTTGAATATGCACACACCCTAAGAACAGGTTACCTTCACCTTTCCTCTCTGCAATGTGAGACAATGAACAAAAAGATCCAGAGGATGGAGAGATGGGTTCTGAAGTTAGGCGCTGTCTACTCTTCTAGAAGATCTGTATCAGATTCCCAGAACCCACATGGTTGACTCACAACTGTCTGTTAACTCCAATCCCAGCAGATCTGATGCCCTCTCTGGCCTCCATGGGCACCAAGTAACACATGTGATACATAAATATGCACTGAGGGCTGGTGAGATGGCTCAGTGGGTAAGAGCACCCGACTGCTCTTCCAAAGGTCCGGAGTTCAAATCCCAGCAACCACATGGTGGCTCATAGCCATCCATAACAAGATCTGACACCCTCTTCTGGAGTGTCTGAAGATAGCTACAGTGTACTTACATATAATAAATAAATAAATCTTTAAAAATAAATAAATAAATAAATATGCACTGAGGTAAAACAACCATACACATAAAACAAGCAAACAAACAAACAAATAAATTTATTTTTTAAAAAAATGAATACATAAATAAGTTTTAAAAAGAGAACTGGACTTTAGAAGTTCAGTTCAAAACTCAATTTAAGTTCTATCTCAAGTCACTGGGCATAGTGGCACATAACTTTGATCTCTGTACTAGGAAAGCAGAGGCAGGCAGATCTCTGTGAGTTTGAGGCCAGTCTGGTCTACATAGTGAGCTCCAGGACAGCCAGGGCTGTATAGTGAGACCTTGTCTCAAGAAAACAAAAAACCCCCAAAACAACAATAAGTCCCATTTCAATCAATCCTTCTTAATATGACTGTCCTCTTCCTTACCCAAGGAACAGAGTACTACATGGAAATTTTTTATGTGTCAAAAATTCTTGTTACAGTTTAAACTTGTGCATATATTTGTACCCAGCAACTAAATAAGACAGTAAGTCAGAAGGCAATACTGAGGAGAAAAGGAAACTTACTCTTCCACGTGTGTTGGGACCTGCAGGACTGGATCTGTGCAAAAGAACAAGAAGCATCATCAGAAGGGCTCTGAGATGTCAGGGCCCTGGAGGTTTTCCAGGACCAACTTACAAGATGTACCAACAACTAAGGCTGACCTGCACTGCATAAGTCATGTGAGGGCATTTCAGGAAACACACAGAGGCACAAAGGTACGTGCTTACAATTCTTACTAAGTGTACATAGTACAGTCTAAGGTACATAGTGGGCTGGAGAGATGGTTGGGTGGTTCTAAGCATTTGTTGCTACTGCAGAAGACCCAGGTTAGATTCCCAGTACCTACATAGCACCTCACAGCCATCCATAACTCCAACTCAAGGTGACCTGATGCTCTCTTCTAACTTCTGAGGGCACCAAGCATACATGGTGCATACACACACACACACACACACACACACACACACACACACGTAAAACATTCATACACAAAATAAATCTAATAAAAAATTTTAAATATTTACTTTTATACATGAATGTTTTGCCCACATGTATGTCTGTGCCATGTGCATAAAAAGTGTCTGCAGAGACCAGAAGAGGGCATTGGAAGCCTGGCAGTGGATGGTTGTGAATCGCCATATGCATGTTGGGTATTAAAGCCAGGTCCTCTACAAGAGCAGCTAGTGTTCTTAATCCATCTGGAGCCATCTCTCCAGTCCCCACCACAGGAATTTCTAAACTCTGAATCATTAGTTTTTTGTTGGGATACCTAGAGTAAGAGTAGATATTCCCATCAGGAAATGCCACATTTCATAACTGATGCTAAACTTGATAATAAAAGCTCTTGTGGCAGCTTTTGGCAATCCTGCTGGCTTCAAGTATTGATTTTCTTTGATCCACTAATTGTATTTCTACAAAATCTAGCTTAAAATAGTATAAAATACAAGAAAAGTATATTTGTACAAAGATGTTCACAATAGCATTATAAATTCTTTGATATGGTTAAATTATCTGTTTGGTAGAAAATTAAGGCCTCCTAAGAAGTCTAATAAAATGTTTCTTTTTGTTGGTTTTTTTGTTTTGAGACAAGGTCTGACTAGCTCTGGCTGGCCTTGAACTCACAGAAATGGCTGCCTCTGCCTCCTGAGTGCTGGGATTCAAGTTCTACACCACTAGGCACAGTGCTAATAAGCTTAAGTTTTAAGCATATACAAGTTTTTCTGCTTCTGCAGTCATGTAGTCAGGTAAAAGGCACATTTACATAGGTTATAATGTGACAATACTGAAAACCTTCAGCACAACAGAAAAACATGAGATGGAAAGATCAAAAGGCTAATGATCTTTTTAAAAGTTTGACCAAATTTCATTTTTTCTATTTTTCTCAAATTTTCTACAAGATTGGATTGTACTTTTTCAATTAGAAAGAAATGTTTTGTTTTTTTTTCCTTCTCTGTTTACAGCAGTAATTCCATGTTTACAGCAGTAAAATCTGGCCAAATTCCTCTCCTGGGCATAACTGAAGACCAGGCTGCTGATTGGCTGGGATGGACAGTGTGGTGAGAGGACCTGAGCAGCTGTTAGCAGGCTGCCACATCTGAAGACCTCGGGGAAGAGAGTGCATAGTGAGGCAGCACTGCCAACAAATGCCCACAGCTATAACCCAGCCATGCATCCCGAGCAGAAGAGAGGAAAACGTTTTAACAAGATTTTGTATGCAGAGTTCTAGACTCAGGAGGCTCATGGTGACAGACTGCTGTCTGATCTCCTTGTCACTCGGGACTCTGCTGTGAAGTAGTCTTTCAAGCCTTATCATATACTGACTGTGCTTACCACAGGGACACACACCAGATGTGCTGTGCAGGTAGCAAGCAAATTCTCTAAACCAAAGGACTCGCAGGAAACGGGTGAACTTTCAGTCAGTGAGCACATGTTTATCTTTCCCATTAATCACCTCTCAGTACACTCTCACAAACAGACTGATGCAAGAGACAGGAAATAAAGGCATACGACACTCACTCAACTGAAATAAAGCAGGCAAGGTGCAATTAGGGCCCAGAATCTCCAACTCAGCCTCAAAGCCAGGCAAGCCACACAAGCCAGCAAAAGCAAGAAAGTGCAGCACTGTAAAAAGCCATCTTTTCTACTCACTTCAGCCACTTAATGGTGCCACAGGTAAAACAGAGGGTGGAGGTACTGCTAAAATCTAGCAATTAGAAAAATAAGACATGGATGTTAAAGTGTTTGAGTTCCTGCTCATAATCTGATCTTTGCTGTACCATGTCTGCTCAGTCTCATGGACTTCAGAGGCAGATTTTCCTAGCATTTTATGGCTTATCTCTTTGATTTTTTTTTTTTTTTTTTTTTTGAGGCCTGCACCATAAGACACAGAATATCAGTGGAAAACAGAAGGTTCCCTCTGCCAACAACATCAGTGGTGAAGGAAAGTTCTTGCTTTCTAAGATAAACTTTAGGGGTGTGGCCATGAGGTTTCCCTTACACTTGCTATATACTCTGTATAACAGGGTACCTGGACACGTTTCTGCTAAGGTATAGACCAGATCAAAAACTCATTTATTAAGACACTTCTGACAGAGGCAGCCAATATGCTACTCAGCTTCTGAGGGGTAACAGCAGCCTGTTCTACAGACACTTTTCTTCTTAGAGAATAATTGGTAGCCAGGCATGGTGATACATGCATGTTAATTCTAGCACTTGGAAACATGAGCAGATTTCAAAGGTCAAGGCCAGCCTGGGCTAGTGAGACCTTGTCTGGTGCAAGAAGAATCCAAGATTTGCTCAAAATAATACAGAAACGACTTGTGTATGGGGTAGATTAGCACAAAGTGGCAGAGTGCTGGTAAATTGTTAGAAACAGAATCAGGGACACACAGTCTTTTCACTATTTTTGTATATATGCTTGTAATTTTCTATATTAATAAAGGTTAAAATGAGCATTTTTGTGACCTTCAACAAAAACAAAAATAAACATGACTTGAAACCATGATGTGATGAAAGATCAACAGGGAAAGTGGTTTTTGATTTACTAATGAGAACTATATATCAGACAAGATTATTGCTTACAAGTTTCAGCTGGTGAAAAGAAACCCTGGACAGCTACAGAGCTGTAAGCAAATACTCCTGCAAAACAGGCCAGTAAAGGTAAATACCAACCTCACTGAGCTGTTTTACTTACAGAAATAATAATAATAATTTTTTTAAAAGAGGGTTAAACGGGTATAACTCAAGGAAAAGATGAGGTAACGCTTTGGGAAAATAGCACTGAAAACAATGCTAAGTCTCTCCCAAGGTTACCCTGGGAAGAAACCAACCTGCTCAGTGTTGCCCTGGAAGGATCAAACGCCATCCTGGGCCAGGGCACTGCTACCATACTGTACTAATCCTTGTTAACCAGAGACAGACCTGGGAAAGCAGAAGCCCATACTTTCTCATCTGAGTGCATCAGGGCACAAGTGTAAAAATGTCCCCGTCTCCAACAGACACGAGTACAGGAGGGGCATCTATAACCAGCCCTAACTACAAGGTGGGGGACGGCCTAGGCCCTTACTTGGAGCTATTTTCTCAGAATCAACTGGACATTTGCACTAGGCACTACCAGCACCTCAGCCTCCACCCTACAAATTACTCCCTCCATCTTTCACCCGAGACTGGCTTCTTGAGTACACTAGATTTGTTTTTTGTTTATTTTGAAAATAGGTTTTTTCATATAATATATTCTTATCATGGTTTTCTCCTCCCTCATCTCCTCCCAGGCCCTCCCCCACTTTCCCACCCCTCCAACTCCATCCTCAACCCCCTTTTTAGAAAACAAATTGGGGAGGAAGTATTATAGGAGCCAGAGGGGTAAAGAACACCACAAGAAACCCCACAGAATCAACTAAGCTGTGCTCATAGGAGCTCACAGGGACTGACCTAGGACCTCGGCACATATGTTACAGTTATACAGCTTGGTCTTCTTGAGGGACTTGGAACAGGGGAGCAGGGGCGGGCTGTCTGTGACTCTGTGGCTCACTTTGGGGATCCTTTCCTCCTACTAGGTTGCCTAGCCTTAATAGGAGAAGAGGTGCCTCGTTTTATTACAACTTGATGTGCCATGGTAGGCCTACCCTTTCCTGAAGAGAAAACAAGGAGGAGTAAATGTTGGGAGAAGGCTGGGACTGGGAGGAGAGGGGGGAGGGGAAACTGTGGTAGGAATGTAAAAGAGAGGTAGGAAGGAAGGAAAAAAGAACAGAATAGAACAAAGCAAGCAAACAAACAAACAAAGCCCAAGAAACACAGACAGACAGACAGACAGATGACATCTCCAATGCCAGGACTGAGTACGCTGCAGTATTAACAAAACCCAACTTCTTAAACCCACAGGGGGCTGCGTGATTGAATGTGAGGATCAGGAAGAATTTGACAACAGTGAAAGTTTTCTGAACACCAAGGTGTCCTTGGCAGCCTTCACCCACACTATAGCACACAGCCTCACTGCAGCTAGGTCCTGAATGCACACATATACTTTGCACCTTGAATGCCATCATGCCACACAGCATCAGTTAATACTTCCTGAAACAGGGAGGCTCCAATCAGAGCCTGTATGTTATGAACATTATTTCCACTGTACATTCAAAGTTTTCTGCTCTCATAGAAAAACAATGGTTTAAAGTCAATTATGGTAGAGCACACCTACAATACCCAAATTTGGGAGGTGGTACAGTGGAGAAATCAGAAATTCAAAGGTCATCCCCAGCTGCACAGAAGTAAATTTTAAGGTAGCCTGGGTTGAGAGTACAAACAAACAAATTAACAACAACAAAGCCCACTACCAATAACAAAAAAAAAAAACATGCTTTAATTAAATATTATATAATTTAATTACAGAAACAAAAGCCATTAATATTTTCCTAATTTCTTTACACAATGAAAATTTATAGAATGTATAGAATTATTGTTTGACTTAAAAATTGATGTTTGGAGCCGGGCGTGGTGGCGCACGCCTTTAATCCCAGCACTCGGGAGGCAGAGGCAGGCGGATTTCTGAGTTCGAGGCCAGCCTGGTCTACAAAGTGAGTTCCAGGACAGCCAGGGCTAAACAGAGAAACCCTGTCTCGAAAAACCAAAAAAAAAAAATTGATGTTTGAGGGGCTGGTGAGATGGCTCAGTGGGTAAGAGCACCCGACTGCTCTTCCGAAGGTCCAGAGTTCAAATCCCAGCAACCACATGGTGGCTCACAACCATCCGTAACAAGATCTGACTCCCTCTTCTGTGTGTCTGTGTCTGAAGACAGCTACAGTGTACTTACATATAGTAAATAAATAAATCTTAAAAAAAAAAAAAAGAAATCTACAGTATTAAAAAAAATCTACAGTATTAAAAAAAAAAAGAAATCTACAGTATTAAAAAAAAAAAATGATGTTTGAGTCAGGTTTGGTGGTCCACGCCTTTAACCCCAGAACTCAGGCAACAGAAACAGGCATGAATCCCTTGACTTCGAGGCCAACAATGTCTAAAAAGCAAGTTACAGGTGAGCCATGGCTCAAAGTGGAAACTTATCTCAAAGTAAATAAACAAATATTAAAAACTGATGTTTGAGTCACTGACATTAGTTTCATAAAAAAGAAATCAGTAATTTAACTTTGCCCTGTAATTAGGAGATTTCCAACCATTTCTGAAATGACATGAAATATACTTCTGTAATTCTGTACTACAGATTTATATGAAGTGGGTTCTCAACAATGACAGTTAGAAAATCAAAATAGTGATCAACTGAAAACTGTTGAAGATGCCCCATGTCCTACAGTGTCAAATGTTCAGCCAAGATTTTTCTCCTTCTCTAGAAAGATAACTTTACTTTTCACTTTTTTGTATTGTACACATACATATACATCAACATATACCACACTCATACACATACAGGACTTAATTCTTTTATGTAAAAAAAACAAAATTTGCCCTCTCATTGGTATGCAAATTTGCTTATGCTTTAAACAAATGGAAAAATTATATCTATATCAAATAATTGACTTAAAAATAAATTTTATTACTATTTATTTATCAATGTACATCAATTTCATAGAGCACCTTTTTAAAATTTATTTTTATTTTATGTTCATTAGTATTTTGCCTATATGTATATATGTGTGAGGGTGTCAGAAGCCCTGGAACTGGAGTTCCATGCCATGCCATGCCTGCCATGTGGGTGCTGAGTATTGAACACGATCCTCTAGAAGAACTCTTAACCAGTGCTCTTAACCGCTAAGCCTCACAGAGCATCTTTATATGGATTAAGTACAGATTAAATAATTGTAAGACTTTGTTTTTGTTTTCTGGAGACAGGGTTTCTCTGTGTAGCCCTGGCTGTCCTGGAACTCCCTCTGTAGACTAGGCTGACCTCTGACTCAGAGATCTGCCTACCTCTCTCTGCTTCTTGAGTGCCCACTGCCTGGCAAGACTTTACTTCAATGCTGTCAAACAGAGAAGAATGTTCCTCACAAAGACATACTCAGATCACAGGTCTAGGCCTTGAAACCATTTGGTGGTTCCCCAGCTCCTTCCGGCCACTGCCCACACATCCTCCCTCCCTGTCCCTGCCCACTAGCTCCTCCTCTTCTCTAGCCCAGCGTGCTGCTTCCTAGTACTCCTCCCACCCTGCCAGGCCTACCTCTGCCCCAGAGCCCCATGCACTTCTCTTCCCTCTGCCTAGGTCTTGACCAGATGTCATACCTCAAAGGTCTTCCATGACTATCTCTATCTCTCAGGATTCCCTATATCCTCTGCTGAAATCTTCCCTGTGGCACTTGTCTCATCTTTTTTTTTTTTTTTTTTTTGGAGACAGGGTTTCTCTGTGTAGCCCTGGCTGTCCTGGAACTCACTTTGTAGACCAGGCTGGCCTCGAACTCAGAAATCTGCCTGCCTCTGCCTCACAAGTGCTGGGATCAAAGGTGTGCGCCACCACCGCCCAGCCACACTTGTTCCATCTTAAATTCTGGGCATTTTGTTATCGGTTTGTTTAGTGTCTGATTCTAGATACTATCTTCTGTTGTCTGCCACATTCTCTCTACCTAAAGTAACCTCTGACACATAACAGATGTTCAGTGCATTTGTTGAAGTAATTAAAAGGCATTAATTTACTTCCTACTTCCTATTCAGTCCACATATCCATCAATGATCACTTCTAATTACTCAACATATCTGCTCCAACTGTGAACCCTGGATCTATCTAGTGATCCCCCTTCCTCAAAGCAGGTCTCTGAACACTGTTAAAAACACTGCCACAGCTGGGCTGCTGTGGTGCACCCAGCCTTCATGGGTAGAAGTAAGCAGTTCTCTGTGAGTTCGAGGATAGTCTGGTCTACAGTGTGAGTTCTAGAACAGCCAGGGCTACACAGAGAAACCCTGTCTCAAAAATCCAAAAAGAAAAAAGAAAACACTATAATCATTTGGAGTAATATTATGTACATATATTACCACATACATTCTGCATATGATCTCCTTTCTTTCTTAAATGCATCAAATTTAAGTACATAGTTTAAATTATCTTGGAATAACGTCACGTCACTACCTTCACAGTCATAGAGCATCTCCATTACCCCAAACACTTTTTTACACTCCTCTGGAATCAATATTCCCAAATCTTCCCTACCCCCAAACACCACTGATAAGATTCCTTCGTTTGTGTGGAGATTCTTTCTCATTGTACAATATCTTTGAAATTCATTGCTGTGGTATTACTAAGATTAGAGTAGCATTCTGCCTTAAGTCACTATTTGCTTACCTGTTAATTTGTTGAAGGACATTGGATTATTGTAAAATAAAACTACTAGCTGGGCAGTGGGGGTGCACCCCTTTAATCCCAGCACTTGGGAGGCAGAGGCAGGGGGATTTCTGAGTTCAAGGCCAGACTGGTCTACAGAGTGAGTTCCAGGACAGCAGGGGCTACACAGAGAAACCCTGTCTCGAAAAAACAAAACAAAACAAAAAAACCCAACAAACAAATACAAAGTACTAACATTTGAGTATCGGTCTCTATTGAACTATTTTTTTCTTTCCCCTGGGAAACAACTTAGGAGTGGATTGGCTGATCTATTATCTACATTTGACAAGAAATTGCCAAACAGCTCTCCAAAGTACTGCACAGCTACCTACAGCATCCAACAGTAACCCATAGGATTTTTGAAATGCTGATTTCTAGGCTCATCCCCTAGAAAATTACTGTCTTGAGAGGCATCAATTCTCTAGCTACATATGCAATGTGCTGACCCTACAGGAAAGAACGGTTCCAAGTTCCCTGACTGCCTTCTCATCTATGCTTTCTCAGTCCTTTCTCCTCTGTCAAAATCACACTGTCACAGTAACCTTTCCTGGGCAAGCCTCAGAGATACTCTGAAATCCTTCCCACCTCGCTCTGACAATGTTTCCATTTGCAGCTGCTCAGGCTCTAGCACCTGCTCCTCACCCTAACCCACAGGGACTGCTGTTTCAGTACTACCCAGGCACAGGGACTGGTGTCTCAGACTACCCAGTCACATAACCTGAAACATTCCTGTCCTCAGTATTACTTTCTCTTACTATTCCCATTCAATTAGATCCCATGTTTTATAAATTTTGATTTACTAAATATTTTTTTGAATGTACCTCTTCCTTTTCAAATTATCACTTTAAAAATGAGAAAGCTGCCAGGCAGTGGTGGTGCACACATTTAATCCTAGCACTCAGGAAACAGAAGCAGGCTGGTTTCTGAATTTGAGGACAGCCAGGTCTATAAAGTGAGTTCCAGGACAATCAGGGCTACATGGAGAAACCCTGTCTCAAAAAAAGAGAATAGCCGGGCGTGGTGGCGCATGCCTTTAATCCCAGCACTTGGGAGGCAGAGGCAGGCAGATTTCTGAGTTCGAGGCCAGCCTGGTCTACAGGGGAC
>NC_034603.1:73753500-73755170 GCF_900095145.1 Mus pahari
GGTCATGATGTTTTGTCCAGGAATAGAAACCCTGACTAAGACACACAGGGAACAATGTAGTCTGCAGAATGAAAGGCAATCAGTAATTTAGATTACTGCAGGTAGAATGCAGCCAAACTTTCCTGATGAAAAGGGTAAGCCCATGTGAACACCTAAGTAATACAAGTTACACAGCAGCTGCCTAGGCACAGCGCTGTTTATTCGTCCATGTTTAAAAAATTACTTAAATTGGGCTGAAAAGATGGCTCAGCGGTTAAGAGTACTGACTGTTCTTCCAGAGGTCCTAAGTTCAATTCCCAGCAACCAGGCTCACAACCATCTGTAATGGGATCCAATGACCTCTTCTGGTGTGTCTGAAGACAGCTACTGTGTGCTCATATAAATAAAATAAATAAATCTTTTTTAAAAATTACTTAAATGCTGGGCGTGGTGGTGCACGCCTTTAATCCCAGCACTTGGGAGGCAGAGGCAGGCGGATTTCTGAGTTCGAGGACAGCCTGGTCTACAAAGTGAGTTCCAGGACAGCCAGAGCTACACAGAGAAACCCTGTCTTGAAAAACCAAAAAAATAAAAAATAAAATAAAAATTACTTAAATTTATGGATAAGATGATGTGGCATTTGCTTTAAAATAAAAGGAGGAGAAGGGCAGATTGTTGGCAGACCATCACTGCAGCTGGGCACTGGCTATATGAGGCTCTCTTGATTACATGAGGCTCTCTTGATGTTGTTCCCTTTAATTCTGCATGCATGTGTGTGTGCGCGTGCGGGCGCATATCTTTTCATTTTAGAAAAGATATCTATCTATATATCTATAGATATCTATATATCTATAGATATCTATATATCTATAGATTTCTAAAATGAAAAGATAAAAAATAAAAACAAACAAAAAAGACTAAAAAAGAAACCATTTCAGGAAACCCTTTCCTACAAGCTGGAAGCAAAGGCATTCTTACCCCCACATTCACCTGTGAGACACCTTTGGAGGTCTGATCCTCCAGTTCCCCAGGGCAACTGCATGCCAGAGACACCCTACCCCCACCTCAGACTTCTCTAGCAGAAGTTGGTCAGGCTGCTATGCTGTAGGAGAAGATTGGGGGGTAGGGGTGGGGTGGGGACAACACAACTTGGCTAAAGAGAAAAGGGGCTTTAAAGAAGTCAATCAAAACAAAATTAACTGTTTCAAACTATAGTTGACGATGAACAGCTTTCTCTAGAGGTGGCTCTAGACAGACTTCTTCTATGTATCAAGAAGTAAGAGCCTTTGATTATAGACCCTATGAGAACACACTGCTCACTTAACTGCTGCTCAAAGAGCCTTGAAAGATCATTCTCTTCCCTACCCCAGAAGAACAGCAATATTTCTGGAACACTCCACTTCTCCAGGGTCTGCAGGTGCACCTGGGTAAAGCACAGGTTGCCCTGCCTTCCTACACTCCCATCTTCCAACCTCTATCGTGCTCCACAGAGAACCACTGAAACCAGCTCTTCTCTAGACAACCTACACGCTATGGCATTTGGTAGGACACCCTTCTAAGTGTCTCCAAGTGATGTGAAATGTTCTGAACCAGTCCTTTCAAAAGGCATTTAGGGACTATAGACACCAGAGATGAAGTCCCAAATGCTTTACAACACCCCCTACACACACACACACACACACACACACACA
>NC_034603.1:73755370-73762879 GCF_900095145.1 Mus pahari
CACACACACACACACACACACACACACACACACACACACACACACACACACACACACCTTCATAGAGAAAGCAGGCAGGACCAGAGCATGGGGGTGATGGAAGAGTTGAAAACCACTTACCTGCCACAAGCCTGGTCAGTGTGGTGTGTTCCTGATGAGACAGAACAAAAGCTGGACTGCTAGCAGAGCCACCACAGACAAAAGTACAGAAAGCCTCAGAAGGGGAACACAGAGACTAAACTAGAAGCTTCTAAGGTGAATAGAAGTGTGGTGCAGGCCTATGAGAGTGGAATGAGTAGTAGGTGGGCATCAGAGTACTTATGAGGGAGGAGGAGAAGGAATCACAACGTAGGGGCGGCTGCAACAGCTCAATGAAAACAGGCCTAAGGTAGCATGAGACGAACGAGAGAGACGCCGGCTAGAGTCCTGACCAAAAGAGTAAAAGCTGACATGAGATTTTAGTTCTAGCAGAGAAGACAGCAATAAAACAAGAAGGGTGTGGTCTGAATGTAATAAACAAGTGCTAGTTCCTCAGAAATGAACTTAAATGTCCTAACCCTGTTCTCTGATAGAAAATATTGGAAGAAATAGTCATTTATGTTTTTTCAACTCAAAACTAAATTTCATGTATCCAAGCAACCTAGCTAAGGAACTATTTCTCCCCAGAAATAATCTAAGCTTTATGCTCCTTAAAGCTGTCAGGTTTATATTGTAAAGTAGAAAGTCTTTTTTTGTTTTTGTTTTTTATGTTTTGTTTTGTGTTTCGAGGCAGGGTTTCTCTGTATAGCCCTGGCTGTCCTGGAACTCACTCTGTAGACCAGGCTAGCCTCAAACTCAGAAATTCACCTGCCTCTGTCTCCCAAGTGCTGGGATTAAAGGTGTGCGCCACCACACCCGGCTTAAAATAGAAAGTCTTAAATGCCCCTCAAAATCTAGCTTTCATGGGGAAAGAATTTTAAAATAAATGTTTAATCAAAAAGTCTTCATGTTCTAAATCTTACCGAAGCTTTTGTCTTCATGGAGAACTAGTGCATGTCACAGTGTCATGTTGGACAATGACAATCATGCGGAAATACCCAAGCAATCAGGAAAATGGCCCAAACCTGCAGCAGCTAAACTCTATTTTCTTTCCTTTTTTAAAAAAAGATTTATTTATTATTATATCTAAATACACTGTAGCTATCTTCAGACACAGCAGGTGAGGGTGTCAGGTCTCGTTACAGATGGTTGTGAGCCACCATGTGGTTGCTGGGATTTGAACTCAGGACCTTTGGAAGAGTAGTCAGTGCTCCTAACTGCTGAGCCATCTCTCCAGCCCCTAAACTCTATATTCTTCCTTATCTCACCTCAGTAACAGTAATTCAGGCCAGGTGTTACCATCAATCATGATGGGACTGAAAAGACTGCACACCCAAGTGCCTTCTGGGATGCCACACCTTAACAGATGCAATAGGGGTAGGAAAGAGGTGCCATCAAGCCACTGATACCTAGTGGCAAGAATGAACAGGTTACAGTTACAGCCAAGAATAAACATTTTATTCATATGCTTCCAAAATCATAATTATGTTATACCAAAACAGATGGCTAAGAATACACTAGAGGCCAGATTTCTGCTACTGCTATTAGGGATTTGCTAGCAAGAAAAATGTCCAGTGTGAGGCACTACATTTTGAAGTGTGTCCCATCAGGAAGGGAAGTAAGTCAGGTACAAAATGAACAAAGTTGGTTGTACACAGGATGGTACTTATTGAAACTAACGGGCAAGTGCATGGTATCCTACAGAGTACGTTTATGTTGGAAAATGTTTAAAAACATTTCACATGGGGTTAGGGATTTAGCACAGTGGGAGGATACTTGCCTAACAACCACAAGGTCCAGGATTTTGTCCCCAGTATATCCCCCTTCTCCCAAAATCTTTCACATTAAAAAGTAAAGTCAATCGATCAATCAATCAATAGATTAAATAAAAAAATAAAATAAAAAAATAAAAAGTAAAACCCAGGCCTAGGGAGGTGATGAGTAGATTAGGTACTCACTATGCAAGTGTGAGGGCTGGTGCTCAGATTACAGCACACAGGGCAGGCTGGGTAGCTGGGTTAGCTACATGTGCAGTGCCAGGTTTATCAAGCGATCCAGACTCAGTAAATAAGGTGAGGATGCACTGAGAAAGACATCCAGTATCACTCTCTGGCCTTCACACAACACACACACACACATGTGCATGCACACAAGCATACCATACACACTTTAAAAAATTAAAATACAAGGCCCATGAAAAAGCTGAGCTTAGCATTAAGCACTGGGGGAGGGAAGAGGACAGAAACAGATGGATCCCAGAGGCTTGTTGGCCAGTTAGCCAGCCCTGCCTAACTAGTAAGATCCAGGTTCAGAAGGCTTGGAGAAATTACTGTCAAAGACATCTTGAAGTTAACATATGAGCCCTACACATGTACACACATGGGTGAGAGCACACATGTGGACACATGTGCACACATAGGTATAGACAGACAGACAAGGACAGAGAGCTGGACCTGATGACACATATCTATGATTCTAACTACTCAAGAGGCTGAGGCAGCAAAATCAAAAAAGTTCAAGGCCTGCAGGGTCTACAAATTGAGACCAAGACCAGTCTGGACGATTAGTGAGATACTACTTCAAAATACAAAGTGAAAAGGGAGCTGGAGATACAGCTCATCGGAAGAATGCTGGCCAAGAACGCATGAGGACCTGGTGTCAATCCTTAGAACCACATAAAAGGGAACAAACCCAATGCTCCTGAAATAAGCAGCTTTGTCAGACTGGGTGGCTGGTGGTGCACACCTTTAATCCCAGCACTTGGGAGGCAGAATCAGGTGGGTCTCTATGAGTTCTAGGCCAGTCTGGTCTACAGATTGAGTTATGGGAACTACACAGAGAAACCCTGTCTCAAAAAATAAAAACAAACAAAAAGCTTTGTCATAATCCCCTCATGTCAGACTTAATTTTAATCCTCACAGACATTGAGAAAAAAAATCACCTTTCTTGTACTTGAGCAGTGAGGTAGAAAGGAAGAAGACACGCATCATCCAAAACCTGGGAATTCCTTAAGAAATAGAACTACTAAGAAAACGTCATCACCACATTTCATACTTTCCCCATCTAATGCTCTGTCACTCTTCTGCAGATCTCTGACTGTTCCTCAGAACATACACTCAACCTAACACGTACTACAAAAGGCACAAAAAGCTGTGTGAAATTCAAGAAACCAGAACTACTTGCCACCACAGTGGTACAAGTGTCAGGGATTGATGCATGCAAGGAGGCAAAGTCAGTCCCACACACTTCCAAGACCCACAAAAGACACTTGGTCCTAGGAACCAAGCTGGCATTAAATGCCTCAGATATTAACTGAGCCCTTCAGTGGTCAAGAGGCCCCATCAAGAAAGAGAAATCTGACAAAACCCCAGCACAAGCTGGAAGACCTTCCTTCATTTGTTGCAATGAAGAGTCTCAGAGCCCACGTGAGGAAGGGGCTTCACTTTGCCTGGAAACTAAGGAGGTGACCTGGCCATGGGGTCTTTGCCCAACACTATTTTAAGTCAAGGTCTAGACTTTATTTATTTAGTTATTGAATTAGTTACTTGCTTAGTGTCTCGGTTGCTTTGCCTGCATGTGTGTCTATATCACCTTCATGACATCTCTCTCATTCATTCATTCATTCATTCATTCATTCATTCATTCATTCAGTGTCTCAGTGGCTTTTCCTGCATGTATGTCTGTATCACTTTCATGCCATCTCTCTAGCCCATAAGACCAAAGTGCTGAGACCTAGTAAGGAGTTCTGTGCCAGTCAAAGGAGTAAGGCTTGAGATGTGAGTGATGCAGACTAATGGGTCTTACAGGCACTATGAGCTCAGACCTGACCACATGAGCCAGTCCTCTCAGACTAGCTGTGGTACAGTGTCCAAAATTAAAATGACCCCATTAAGGGTACTCACACTCCCTTTCCTCTCTTTGTGCACAGGTGGCACACTCTCCACATGGATATAGGTGGCAAGCACTGGAGGCAGCACAATGTCCCTTGAAGGGTGTGTGTGTGTGTGAATCTAATGGCAGTATGACAAGCAAATGGGAGGCTATTACAAGCAAGAGACCGTGGGGAATCCAGACAGTGGTCAGCAGACTGCCACATGAATCTAGGAGGTAGATACCACAAGCCTGGCTATGACCTGAAACTGGAGACTGAGAGGAGTGACAGTCGGATTTGGAATGTACTTCCTGAATCTGCACAACAGGACCTGATGGCCAGTTGAGCAGTAAGAGAGCACTGCTGCATAACTCTCAGCATAGGAAAAGGTTTGGAAAGAAGCACCCATCTAGAATAGGAAATTCATGTGGTTGCATAAGTCTGTCTTTAAATTTTTTTTATTTTATTAGATATTTTCTTTATTTACATTTCAAATGCTATCCCGAAAGTCCCCTATACCCTCCCCCTGTCTTTAAAATTTTAGGAATAGCAACATGTGTTTGGTTGAGAGCAACTGTACCTGCCAAAAAACTCTGGATATGGGGGGAAATACTTGTAGGTTTTTAGCTCCTAAAAAAAGTAAACAGGAAACCATGAAATGAGCCCCAGATATATACTCCGAAGAACATCAGTTTGATGGTTAAAAAGAAACAAAAACAAGAACTTGTGCTTGAATTCACAGGTTTCTCCCACCCGTTCCACTGTCTCAAGCCCAAGCCAGGGTCCTACCTGGTGTGGACATACACAATATACTACTGCCTAGCATCCCAACTTCTTCCTAGTCCATCAGCTCAGCCTCATTCTACACAGCACCTGCTCATCCTCAAATTGGAGGATACATGTAAACATAATGTGTTTGTACACTGTGTAAGGTTTACCCTTGTGTTAATCAAATGCTGATTTCTCTGCCCTCCCCAGGCAAGGCACTGTAATGCTTATAACAAGACTCTCCTACCTCAAGTTTGTGTAAACAATTCTTACCATTTATGTTCTGCCTTGTCAAGAAATTCTGATTACACAATGGCCGGGCAGAATAGAGAATAGGGTGGGAAGTCCACGGGGGTGGGGGGAGGAGATCAGCAAGGAGTATGGAGGAGGATTCAGAACCATGAGGAAGGGGTCATTGAAAAGAGATGAATGATCAGGGCTAGTGAGATGGCTCAGCAGGTAAGAACACAGACTGCTCTTCCGAAGGTTCTAAGTTCAAATCCCAGCAACCACATGGCGGCTCACAACCATCCGTAATGAGATCTGATGCCCTCTTCTGGTGCGTCTGAAGACAGCTACAGCATACTTACATATAACAAATAAAGAAATCTTTTTGAAAGAAAGAAAGAAAGAAAGAAAGAAAGAAAGAAAGAAAGAAAGAAAGAAAGAAAGAAAGAAAGAAAAAAAAAAAAAGAAAAGAGATGATCATGGGAACACCCCTGAAGCCCAAAGAGCCAGAGCAATAATAATATGCAAGTATCATGGGATGGGGCTAGGAAGTAGTCAAATTAGCATAGAAGGTTAAGATAGATCATTTAGTTGGTCAGCTATTAAAGTGCAGTTTTAAATAAATCTTAGTTTCTTTCTCTATGTAGTTATTGGGAACTAGAAAAAAGAAAAGAAATACAGCTGACAGATTAATTCACTGTTATATTTATATCAAAGATAACTCATGGGGCTGGAGAGATGGCTCAGCGGTTAAGAGCACTGACTACTCTTCCAGAGGTCATGAGTTCAATTCCCAGCAACCACATGGTGGCTCATAACCATCTCTAATGGGAACCGATGCCCTCTTCTGGTATGTCTGAAGACAGCTACAATGCACTCTTACAAGTAAAATAAACAAATAAATCTTTTTTTAAAAAGATAACTCATTTATAGATACCAGGTACACTAGTTTGCTCAAACATCAAAACATCACAGAATGAGGGACTCAAGAAACTGACAATTATTTTTCATAGTTCTGGATGCTGGAATTCTGAGATCAGGATGCCAGCAGGTTTGGCTCTTGTCCAGGAATCTCTTCATGGCTAGAGACATCTTCTCATTGTGCCCTCACATGACAGAGAGAAAGAACACAGACAGACAGGTCTGTCCTGTTCTTACAAGGACACTAATGCAAGTGTGGAGTCTCACCCTTATGCTATTCATAAAGTCTCACAGTCACTTACCAGTACACTGGAGCTTAAGACCCAACCTGTGGAAACACATTCTGTCTGTAATACGTAGGCATGCTACTCCTATGCTTGGATTCTTCCATTTCTTTCAATATCCTTCCAGGGCAACCAGGCCTACACAAGCATTCTTTACAGGGGGCGGGGGGGGGGGGGCAGATAGAGTTCACTATGGAGTGCTCAGAAATCTGTGAGCACATTTCCTGATGGCCACAGGGACTGGGGCCAGAGATGCCAGGTAATTCATTTGTTTGGTTTTGTTTGGTTTGCTGTTGTTGTTTGAGACAGGAGCTCTCTGTGTAGCCCTGGCTGTCCTGAAACTCACTATGTAGACCAGGCTGGCCTTGAACTCACAGAGATCTGCCTGCCTCTGCCTCCCAAGTACTGGGATGTAATATGTGTCTGAAACATCAGTAATAAGGAGTGAAAAGAATCACAATTTTGAGGCCAATCTGAGCTATACAGCCCAGCCTGTAAAACTATACAGAAAGACCATATCTCAATTTTTAAAAATTATTTTCCTATTATTCAGTTTTAGATTATCAGTTGCAAAACTATGTAAGTCACTATCTATAAGTTTTGTTTCAGGAAAGCAAAAGGATACCTTTCTAATAAATCATATAAAGGCAGAATAGGGTCCCTTATATCCTGTTTGGTCCCCATTTCTCTCCAAGTTCAGTGTACATCCACCTGCTGCTCTGCTCCTGCCACACACATCCATTCTAATGCTCTTCAGTTGAGGAAACACCTACCCTTACCCAGTATTTTGAGCTACTTTTCTCATTGCTATGACAAAATACCAAATAGGAGTAACTTAAGGGGAAAGAGACTTATTTGGCTCACAGGGTTGGTTTGGTTTGGTTTTGTTTTACTTTATGTGCCATGGGCATGCCTGGTACTGGATACCTTGGAACAAGAATTACAGACCATTGTGACCACCGAGTCATCTTCCAGCTCCAAGCTAAGACATGACAGAACCTTAGTCCACGTGAGTAGAAATGGGAGGCTGCTGCATTTCTCATGCTGACCAATGAGAAAGGAAGTTCCAGCTATAACTCAGGGCTCATCCCCAGGGGCCTACTTCCAGCAGCCAGGCCTTACTCTTTTAAGTTTCTACAACCTCCCAAGAGTGCCACCAGCTGTGGACATAAGCCTATGGGAGATAATCTCAAATTCAAACAATAACACTCCATCACATGTCTCACTACAAGAAGCTCTTGTCTCCCTGAGGTCTTGATCAAATGACATGCTTTCTGTGGGCCTGTTAAAAAGTGTGGTCCCAGCGCACACCTTTAATCCCAGCACTCGGGAGGCAGATGCAGGTGGATTTCTGAGTTC
>NC_034603.1:73762909-73795652 GCF_900095145.1 Mus pahari
AAAAAAAAAAAAAAAAAAGTGTGTTCCCTCAACCCTCCCCTGCCCAGTGCTGACCCTTTTTCCTGGTCTGGTTTCTCCACAGCTCTTTCCAGCACAGATTTCTTTCCTGTCTGTGTCCCTACTAGTAGAGCCAACACTCTGAGCTCAGGCAAGGGAGGTTTATTTTCCTCCTGTTTTTTTCCCTTGATGTATCTCCAATAGTTCTTATGAACTATTAGATGAAGTCTATAACTTCATAATATAGTTGTATATTAATAGTTTTAGATATGCTAATTTTGATATTTTAATTTTAGTTATAACCATAAGAGTAAAATTATATTTCCAACTCACAGTATCGATGTGTTACTATCATTATACAGAAATATAAATCCAAGTCACTGCTCTCCAGGACTCAATTTAATTTTAAAGTGTAGTTCTGCTGAGTTTGGTGATATACATCTATAATCCTGTCACTTGGAAAGTGGAGAGAGAAAATCAAGAGTTCTAGGTCATCCTTAGCTACACATGGAGCTTGAGGCCAGTCTAGGCTCCAGGAAGCCCTGTCTCAAACAAAAACAATAACAAAACCAAAACAACCCCTCCCCAGTTCATTCTTAGCAATGAGATCTACAACATGGCGGCTATCACTTTAAGTGATTAGATTGTTAAGTATCACTAACCCATTCTTGAATGTGCTAACAGTTCTGCCTGCTGGGCAGTAGTGGCAGCTGACTCCTTTAATCTCAGCACTCAGGAGGCAGCTGCAGGTGGACGGCTGAGTTTGAGGTCAGCCTGGTCTATAGACTAAGTTCCAGCACAGCCAAGGTCACAGAGAAACCCTGTTCTCAAAAACAACAACAACAGCAGCAGCAAAAACAACAAAAACAACAAAAAAACCAACAAAATAATAATAAAACAAATGGCTAGGCCCTACTGTAGGCTTCTACTCTGTTCTCAGCTGTCTTCCCACACAGCTACTTACTGCTGGGTTAATGCAAAAGGGGAACACTTGATGCATCACTCACCTGTTCAAACATGCAAATAGCTCCCAATTTCCTGTTTCATCAATCAGGCCCACATACCCTGCGGCCCTCCACTCTCTACCTCCAGTGTATCCCACACACCAGCCCTTTCCCAGACCTGCAACCCTCTCTCCCGGTCTCAGGCCTCCATCCCAATGACCCCTCCCATCCACCCCAGCCAGGGACCACCTCTGAAATCAGCATCACTGGGTACAGGCTCACAGCACATTGCCTGAACCTTCCTTAAGTTGTTACAGAACCTGGGTACCTTCCTTAAGTTGTTACACTCACTGGGTACAGGCTCACTGCCAGAACCTTCCTTAAGTTGTTACAGAACCTTGTTCTACACTAAAGCTCTGTCTTGGATCCCTATCAAACTATAGGTGCCTTAGGGACAAGGTCTTTTTTTCTAATGTCCCATACAGTATCTTTCCCAGGCTAAGGTTCTATTAACACACATTAAATTGAATGAAAAACAATTTCAACTCTAAGCCACAAGGAAGGACAAACTAATTGGTGTATTCGATTAAGTAACAGACAAGACAAGCCCCACTTGTGCTGGACACAACCAAGGCTACTTGCAAAATAAAGACCTGTGTGCAGGGAGCACGGGAAGAACAGAGTGGCCTGAGTGGCAAAGGTGTCTTGCCTTGAGACACTAAATGGAAGGACAGGCCTTCAAAATATTTCTCCCAGTGACTTGTTGGTTCTTAGTTTTGAAATTTAAAAAATTCTTCTTTCATTATAAAACACTCAAAGGTTAAACACTGACCATGAAGGAGAGACCGTACACATGCGTCCTCAGAGCCTACAACACAAAAAAGGCACTGAGAATGCTGATTTAGCCACTCACTCCTCATACTGATGGCTCTTTGGGTGCCTTAAAGGTCTTGCTGCTCCTTGCAGGTTCCAAACAGGTGGGGCAGGATACCCAAAGAACTTGAGCTGCCCTTTACTATGGATAGGAAGCAGGTTTACTGCAGTACTGACTGAATGACGTGTGACCTTCTGACATATGACAATATTTTTCCATCTGGAAGACTGTTTAACAAAGGGAAATTAATGCTGTGCTCATGAAAATAATAAACCATGGAAACATGATAAAAGAGAACACACCAGTCAGGTCTGAATTAAGACCAAATAAGAATTACTAATGGGGGCTGGCGAGATGGTTCAGCGGATAAGAGCACTGAGTTCAAGTCCCAGCAACCACATGGTGGCTCACAACCACCCGTAATGAGATATGACGCCCTTTTCTGGAGTATCTGAAGACAGCTACAATGTACCTATGTATAATAATAAATAAATCTTTGGGCCGGAGTGAGCAGAAGTCCTAAAAATTCAATTCCCAACAACCACATGAAGGCTCACAACCATCTATACAGCTACAGTGTACTCATAAACAGAAAAATAAATCTATCTTAAAAAAAAAAAAAAAGAATTACTAATGGACAGGATAACAGAGAAGATACCGAAATCCCTGAATTTGATATGTGCATAGCTTTGTATGGCATGATCACTTTGGAAATTAAGTACAGTGAATTGCCCAGCAGCAGAGCTCCCTACCACCAGAAGGGAATGATAGCAAGATGGACACGTAAGAGTTAAGTGAGAAGCAAGCCTCATTTCAATAACTCAGTTAACGTGGTTATGTTGGGTGAATGTCAAATCTTACAGGCCCTGTAAAAAGCAAGTGAGTAATTTAAATGGTTGAGAAGATATCTTCTTGCAATTATGACTACAAGACTCTAATCATTAGAATTTAACAAATCTTATGCAGCAGGTCTTCAGAAAGCCCAAGCAGCCAGAGCTATTAATAGAAAAGCCTAGAGCTATTCAAACTCAAGACAGAAGCAATGAAGCATAAGAGATAAGATAGTTTCTGTTGCATTCAGTGGAGTCATAACAGTTCAAGCTTTAAACTCACCCTCTTTGGAGTACAAGTCCGTTTCCTCTTTTTACATCATTCTCCATTCTTATTTTATTAAACAACATAGGACCATTTTCCACTGGAATATGTTTACTTGAGTTCTCTGTCACTCAAGAACAATCTGAATTACCTTCTTTTAAAGTCCACTTGATGGAGCCTGTCCTCTTGCTGACAGCATGCAAGCTTCCATCCAGGGTTGAAACAAACAACAAGGTTTCAGGCAGTGTTACTGTGCTGCCTCTTCCAAAACTCTGTAACGAGATAGAATGCCTTCATGTCAATCCACTCCTTCACCCTGGGCATGGATAATCAAACTCCTGCCCTCAAAATCTTCCTTCACATTACCATCCATCTTCCAGAGGAAGAAACCGAGGTTGGAGGGCCTATGTTCTCATCCAAGAGCACATCTCCTGACAAGAGCTGAGTCAACTTTATTCTAAGTGTTGGTCTTTCCCACAGATCGACGGGTCTGTATGCTAACATGACAAATCTGAAACAGCCATGGGCAGCTGCCCCTGAGACGGAGGGGTCAGGATGGTCAGCTCTCTGGCTTCCTTCTCTTGGGTCTTTTTTACTCTGTAAAACCTTAGCATGTTATAAGAATCCACAATAAAAAAAAAGAATAACAACTACCCATATGCCAGGAGATTTTTTTAAAGCAAAGAATTAGAGGAACACATTTAAAGTAAAATAGGAAATCAACCTTTATTATATAAAGTAGTATATATGCTAAAATATCAAAATCTGGGCCAGAGACATAGCGCAGCAGTAGAGAGCGTTCCCTTCCTCCAGAGGACCCTAGCTCAATTCCCAGCAGCCATGTTAGGCATTCGTAACAGCTTCGAATCCAGCCCCGAGGCTCTAATGCCCTCTCTTCTGGAACCCATGGGCTCCCATACTATGTGGCATACACATACATACATATATGTAAATACATTTTACAAAAAAAGATTGAAGAGCAATACACTTCAAAAAAGTCAAGATTCCAATGTAAATTGTAAGTTGAAGCTACTGTTATTGAGGAAATTGATAAAGATGAACTCCAAACTTTTCTTCACAATCAAAATACGGGGCGGGAGAGATGGCTCAGCAATTAAGAGCACTGACTGTTCTTCTGAATGTCCTGAGTTCAAATCCCAGCAACCGCATGGTGGCTCACAACCACCATAATGAGATCTGATGCCTTCTTCTGGTGTATGAAGACAGCTACAGTGTGCTTACATATAATAATAAATAAATCTTTAAAAAAAAACTGAGAAAATACAATTTAAAGTCTATATCTTTCAATAAATTATGAAAAATTATTCAACAAATTATGAAAATAGAGGGCCGGGTGTGGTAGTTTGTGCCTATGGTCCCAGAACTTTATAGGATAATACGAGAGAATTATGATCCACCTGGGCTACATAGCCAGGAACCTTCTCAAATAAAACAATAATAAGATTTTTAAAGTTATTTTATTTATAGTTTTAAAAAAATTATATGTAGGACTGTCTTGCCTAAATGTATGTAAGTGTACCACATGGGGGCCTGGTATCTGCAGAGGCCAGGAGAAGACACCAAATCCTGGAACTGGGATTACAGATGGATGTGAATTTGAGTGCTGGGTCCCACCTTGAGTCTTCTACAAAAGCAGACAATACTCTTAACCACTAAACCATTTCTCCAGTTCCCAAGATAAAAATGCTAAAACAGAATATTTTAGGCCTGGGAACATAGCTCAGTGGTAGAGCAGTTGTGTAAAGCTCCCAGTTTAAATCCTAGTAGTAAAAAATGAGATTAAAAAAAAAAATCTAACGAGGAACTCAGCAGTTAAGACTGCCTGCTGCTCTTGCAAAGAATCTGAGTTCAGGTCTCAGTGCCCACACTGGGCAGCTCACAGTTTTCTGTACCTCCAGCTCCAGGAGACTCTATAATCTCTGCACGCCACAGGCATCTGCATTCACATGCACATACCCATACACACAATGTCACATCTAAAGACTGGGAAAATTATCTTTATCATCCATTGCTAGTAACAGAGAGAAACATTAGTATAAGCTTTCTTTTTTTTTTTTTCCCCCTTTTGGTTTTTGGTTTTTCGAGACAGGGTTTCTCTGTGTAGCCCTGGCTGTCCTGGAACTCACTCTGTAGACCAGGCTGGCCTCGAACTCAGAAATCTGCCTGCCTCTGCCTCCCGAGTGCTGGGATTAAAGGCATGTGCCACCACGCCCAGCAGTATAAGCTTTCTTTAAACAGAGTTTATTTAGAGGCTGGAGAGATGCCTTACTGGTTAAGAGCACTGACTGCTCTTCAAGAAGACTGGGGTTCAATTCCCAACACCCATATGGCAGTTCACAACTGTAACTCCAAGATCTGACACTCTTACACGGACATACATGCAGGCAAAACACCAATGCAGATATACAGAAATAAGTATTTTAAAAAAGAATTTACTTAAAGTGAAGTGACATTTCATACTTGTGTATCACTGCACGTTGCTCATATCCACTCACTCATATCCCTTTTTCCTTGTTTCAACCCAACATGCGTATGCGCGCGCGCACACACACACACACACACACACACTCACAGAGAGAGTTGCTCCTTCCATCCCTCAAATGGCTCTATAAGAAAGCATAGGTCCATCAGATTTTAGATACATGTTTCAATTTCTAAAGAAAAAGTTCCTGATACAGAAACATCTCTGAGCACAGTGACCCTATATGTATTTTTTAGAACTCAATTTTCTAATGTTTAAAAAGCTGAAACAAACTGAAACATATCTCAACAACAAATGTTGCATGTGTCATTAACAGACCTTAAGAGAAATCTATGATACAGAAAAATGATTATATACATTCGCCAGTGAAAAAAATACAGAAGCCAAATCTTGGTGTGCACTATGGAGTCTGGTGTCCTCTGGCTTTGCTAGGATCTGTACCCTCACCACAGGGTTTCTATAGGAGCTGTCACAAGTAATCACATAGATGACAGTTGATAGTTTCCTAGAAAAAGCTGCTCCTTGAGATGGGCCCCAATTGGCTTTTCTTTTCTTTTTTTCACTAGGTTATCCTACAATTTATCTAGTTCGTGTGTGTGTGTGTGTGTGTGTGTGTGTGTGTGTGTGCGCACGCGAGCGCGCGTGTATTTGGGGTAGGAGAGTCTTGAATTTAAGCAGGTCAACAATGCTTGCTTAAACTGTAGCATCTGAACTTTGGTGTAAGCACTCTTTTTAGAACGAGTTTAACTGTCTTTTCATGTTCATGTTAAAAACAGAAGGGTCGGGCAGTTACTTGTGAAAGGGAGCCTGGCACCAGAATGGTCACTCTCTTAAAAACCTTAAAGGATTGGCCCAGAGGGTTCTCTTTAGGGCAGCCTGAGGCAGCAGGACAAGCACTCCAGGCCCGGTACTCCATTCCCCACATCAGGGGGTGATGTTGGGAGTGGCTGCCAGCAGTGCTGGCCTGGAGGGCAGGAGGTGCAGCCCTTGATTTGATATGGCCCAGCCTTCTTTCTGGGAGGGGAGAAAGAGCCAACTTTACTACTGCCCAGGGAATCTGTTATCTGTGCAGGGCCTCAAGTTTGAGGACGAAGAGCCAGCTTTTAATTCTACCCGAGGAACCCGGAAATAAGACTAAGAGAGAAACCACAGAAGCCTCAAGGATGGCAACTGTCCTATCTGACAATCCAAAGGTCACTGTTTGGGAATGGTTGAAATCATTTTAGCTCCCAAGGTCCAGAGGGTAACAAGCTACAAGTGGAGCTGCCTTCCCCTGTCATGAGAAAACTGCATGGCACACAGCAAACAGCTATCACAGGAATAACCACTTTGTAAAACCAGTCCAGCTGGCTGAAGTAGAAAATAATAAACTTGGTAGAGTTTTGTAGCTTTTAACCATATGGAAAAATATGGATGAGAGAAAGAGACAAAAGGAAATCTGAGGAGAAACCCTGTTCAAAGATGGAGAGAGAATGCTTGCCCTCCATCATTCCCTGGACCTCAGCAAGAAGGGCTTTCCTTAAGCTCAAAGACACTTCTGCCCTTAGAACAAAGTCCTCTTTGTGTAAATTTGCTACAACTAGGTTTCTGTTACTTATACCAAACAGTGCATACCCTCCCCCACCTACTTTTATTTTTAAAAAAGCGAGTGGTGGGTCTTTAAGAGATGCTTGGCTGGTAAGAGCACATGCTGTTCTCAGAGGACCTGAGGTTCCGGTCCCAGAACCCACATGGCAGCTTACAACCTTCAGTAACTCCATTCCCAAGGGATTTAGTGTTCTCTTCTGGCCTATGTAGGCACCAAATATCTATGTAGTATATATACATACACTCAGGCAAAACCCTCACACACATAAACAAAAATAAATAAAAACAGAGGAGGTGGCTGAGGAGGTGGCTGAGGAGGTAAGGGTTTTTGCCACCAAGCCTGATGACCTGAGTTCAATTCCCAGTATCCACAGAGTGGAGGGAGAGAACTGTTCCTGCGAGCTGTCCTCTGACTTCCACATACAGTACTAGGGAAAAAAAAAAAAAGCAAGACTTGATTTAAACACACACACACACACAAAAGCTGGGCAGTGGTGGCCAACGCCTTTAATCCTAGCACCTAGGGATGGGGGTGGGAGGGTGGGGTAGAAGAAGACAGATCTCAGAAGCCAGCCTGAGTTTCAGGACAGTCAGAGGTAAAACAGAGAATCCATGTATTGAAAAAAACAAAAGACAACAAAAACAAACCAAACAAACCAAAAACACCTACAGAGGAAAAATATGACAATATTATAACACTATTATTTTCTCCTTTATTTTCTGAAATTTTAATAATATGATCATGTAATTTGCAACAAGTCTTTCATAGACTAGAAAGAAAAATACAAGTTTGCAGGTGGGAAAGAAGCTTACACTAATGTAAGCACCTGAGCTCAGGGGGCACACTTTCAATTTCAGGATTGAAATCGGCAGTTGTACCAACTTTGATTATTAGTCACCAAAAGCAGCAAGGCTTAGAGAGACAAAAGTCTCCCAATCCGATCAAGAGCATCTGAGAACAAGAGAGCTGGCACTATTTACTACTGAAGCGCATTGCAGCACAGGAAATGCCCCAGATATCTCATCACAGTAGTAGAATTTAAAACACTCCACAGGGTTGGAGAAGAGACTCAAATACGAGTGTCTCTTCTAGAGGTTCTGCATTCAATTCCCAGCAACCACATGGTGACTTACGACAGTCTATAACAGAATCTGATGCCCTCTCTTGACTTGCATGAACAGAGCACTCCTGTATATATAAATAAATAAACCTTAAAAACAAAAGCACTTGAACATCGGTGCTCCTTTACTACTAGTGTGGAGACAAAAGCCACCTAGTTTGAATATCTTGGAAACACAGGAAAAGCAATTGTCTGTGGTTGACTGGTGAACCGAAATAAACCCCTCATCATACAACTAGCATACTCTTCCAAAAAAAAAAAACAAAACTCAAAAAAACCCCCAAGGTTTGAAGAGAAGGAGGATTAGTAACTGAGCTCTTGCCCAGGTACATGTCCACAGGAGCCTCACAACCCTGCCAAGCTTGACAAGTTTTGTTCTTAACTGATTCAATTTGGGTGCCCCTGGGGAGCCACTATAATTCTAGCGCTCTCTCTCTCTCTCTCTCTCTCTCTCTCTCTCTCTCTCTCTCTCTCTCCCATCCCCCCATCCCTGAGATAGAGTCTCTCTATGTAGTCTGTCATACTGTCATAAGTATGTATTATAAATTTCCTGGTGTTTCAAAACCTCAAGCATAATTTATCCCTCCCTTTAAGATAGAGTTTTACATAGCGCAGGCTGGCTTTGGACTCTATATAGCGAATAATAATCCTGTTCCTCCCATCTCTAGTTTATGTGGTGCTAGAATCAAAACCTAGGGCTTCATATGTCCTAGGGAAACACTATCAACTGAGCTACTCCCCCAGAAGTTCAGCAATTTTCTTAAACATGAAAATACCAGTCTCTAAATATAGTTGCTGTAACTAACATGAATTAAATATGTTCCTAGATGCCTTTTATGATACTGATCACAGTCAAGAACTATTTGTACCTGAACACTGAAAAGCACTGCTTCATGATAATGAACTTGCCCATTACCTCTGCCTAGCCATTTCAGACTTCAGTACTTTTTTTTCTACAACAGATGAAAAACAGGAACAGACTCTACAGCTATACATGCTAGTTTCCAGAGGGCCTGAAAATAGAACAAGGTCAAACTTACATCTGCTTTATGTTCTCTGGAAACTGATGTTTAAAACTAATACATATATCCTCCTGGATTGAAGATGGCTCTAGAAAGAGACCAGCAAGGAAACTTGTAGTGGGTTAGAATGACAGGGACAAGTACTTTAGTCTACCATAAAACTGAACATCTACCACTGCCCAAAGGCACCAGGCTCTGTCCAAACAGTTCCTCTCATAAAAGGTGACACAAATCACTTTGGAAATTCCCAGCCTTTGAAATAATCTATGCTTGATGCAAATGTACTGTCCCACTTATAAGACTGCAGCATAAAGAGGACTACAATTGCTGTTCCACTTATAAAACTCCCCAACACACACATATTCGTATACTTTCTCTTCTCGCTCGCTCTCGCGCTCTCTCTCTCTCTCTCTCTCTCTCTCTCTCTCTCTCTCTCTCTCTCTCTCTCTCGGAACCTATGACCAGCCATGAACAATCAATCTGCCTTCTGCAGTACAAGGACTCCTCAGGGTTTTTCTAGTCAGCTTGTTCCATCGGTGAAGATCAAGCAAAGGAATTTTAAAAAGTTCATCTGGGGGTCTAGAGAGATGCTCAGTGGTTAAGAGCACTCTGGCTGCTCTTACAGAAAACATAGGTCCAATTCACAGCACCCACATGGTGACTAACAACATCTATTACATCAGTTCTAACTCCCTCTTCTGACTTCTCAGAGCACCAGGCACACAAGTGGTACACAGATATACATAGAGGCAAAACACCTATACACATAAAATAATTTTCTTTAAAAAACAGTTTCTTTTGGTGGGGTGAAGATATAGCCTAGTTGGTATAGTGCTTGTCTAGCATATATGAAGCCCTGGGTTGGATCCATAGTACCACATAAACCAGACAGTGAAGAATGGCTATTATTCCAACCACCTGGGAAGTAGGGGCCAAAGTTATTCTTGGCCACTGAGGAAGTTTGAGGCCAACCAAGGAACAGGAGACTCTAGCCTCTAAACAAACTAGAAACAGACAGAGCCCATTTTGGTTCACTAATGTACGCACAGTACAGGGTTACAGGTAAGACATGAAATAAGTAGGCCAGTGAGACATATCAAATTTCCAAAGTGTTTTGTTTTACTACCCAGTTTGTACATATAAACTCTTGAAAGCAATTAGATCTGCATATCTCTAAATGAAGAATAATTAATTTTAATTTTAAGTGAATGAAAATGTACTGAAGAATGAGAGTTTGTAATTATTAGCTCTAACAGTAATGCTCAGAAGTAGGAAGGGTATTTTCCAAAGGGCAGACAAGACAAGACCTTGCATGTTTATGCAGCACAGATAGACAGCGTGTGGTGGATGACAAAGCAGAGGTCAATAACAAATAAGCTGTATTATTCTTTCTTAGATGAAGTCTTGCTGTATTAGCACAAATACTCTTTTTTTAAAAAAATGTTTTTAAGGGCTGGAGAGATGGTTCAGCAGTTAAGAGTACTGCCTGCTCTTCCAGAGAACCCAAGTTTAATTTCCAGCACCACATAGCAGCTCACTATTGTCTGTAACTCCTGTTCCAGGGGAACAGGAAATTGGAAATTTGGAAATTCCCAGCCTTTGAAGTAATCTATGCTTGATGCAAATGTACTGTCCCACTTATAAGACTGCAGCATAAAGAGGACTACGTAATTGCTGTTCCATTTATAAAATCCCCAACACATTCTCTCTCTCTCTCTCTCTCTCTCTCTCTCTCTCTCTCTCTCTCTCTCTCTGCACCCCCCCCCCCATAGAGGATTCAGATTAAGTTCCCAGGACCCACATGGTGGCTTACAAACACCTCCAACCTCCAGTTCCAGAGACTCCTACTCCCTCTTCTGGCCTCTTCAGATACCAGGCATAGATGTGGTACACATACATAAGAGTATTTACACACACATATAAAAATAAGTCTTCTCCATTAAAAAAGAAGAGAATTACAACCTGGACACACTGATTTTTTTTTTCCTCTTTAGACAGGGTTTCTCTGTGTATCACTGGCTGTCCTGAAACTCACTCTGTGGACCAGACTGGCCTCAAACTCAGAGATCCACCTGCCTCTGCCTCTGGAGTGCTGGGATTAAAGGCGTTTGTCACCAGCCCAAATTCACTGATTTTCAAGAATATCAGAAACATTTCTAGTGTACCTCCACAGACTCCAGTCCTGTAGTGCTTTAAATAAATAAGTAAACAAATTAACTACCTAAATTAAATAAAACACCTGTAGAGCATGTTAATCCAGCAAGAAATTCCTCAGAGTAGTGTCCTATAACAGAGGACCTTGATAAGCATTAAAAGATATTTTAGGGGCTAGAGAAACGGATTACTGGTTAAGAGCACTGACTGCTCTTCCAGAGATCCTGAGTTCAATTCCCAGCAACCACATGGTGGTTTAAAAAAAAAAGAGAGAGAGAGATAATTTAAAGAACATTTGTATCTACAATTCTGTTTGTACAATATTACCTCTTATAAATGCAAACAAGCCTGGATATTGGAGAGTCTAGTTGCTTTATAAAAGTACTCAGCAGAGCCTGGCAGTGGTGGTGCACGCCTTTAATTCCAGCACTTGGGAGGCAGTGGCAGGTGGATTTCTGAGTTCGAGGCCAGCCTGGTCTACAAAGTGAATTCCAGGACAGCCAGAGCTATACAGAGAAATCCTGCCTCGAAAAACCAAAAAAAAAAAAAAAAAAGACTCAGCAGAATTCAATCATTTTGTCATTTAATCACATGTAAGAGACTGTGTCCAAAAAAGGCCAAAAGGGCATCAAAAATTCACAGCAGGCTAGGAAGATGGTTCAACAAGTAAAGGCTCCTGATACTGAGCCTGATACCTGAGTTTGATCTTTAGCACCCATAGAATAAAAGAGAAGAACCAATCCCTGCAAGCTGCCCTCTGACTTCCACACACATGCCCAAACATCATTCATATGCACATAACTATGATAAATAAAATACTTTAAAAAAATAACACAAGGCAAGGAGGCACACTCACCACAACAGCATGAGACAGAAATCAGTGTCTGGTAAGAGTACAAATCTATTACACAAAGCCCTCTCTATGCCAAGGAAAGCCCACCTGATCCACAGAGGACCAAGCATCTAGTGCAGCCCCCAAGAAAAAGGGCTAAATTCTCAAGCAGAAGGTCTGCCTTTAGGTAAAGGCTTGTTAACACAAAATATTTATTTTAATCCAACGCTGTTCTCCAATCCCATCTCATTCAAATATCTGATCCAACAGCAAAAACAAAAACAAACTGCAGAATCACAACACTGGTGATGGTAAGAGACTTTTCTAGCTTCCTCGTGTCTACTTTTAATGAGCTTCATTATGCCCAGTTTTAAGGATTCCAGAACAATCCTAAATCATTCCAAATTCTGTCATGTCGAGTTTACCTGTACTGTCAGCAATAGGCCATCAACCATTCAGTTCCTTCTGGTCAGCCCACTGCCTGCTCCATTTCCTGAGTTTAGTAAAGGTAACAATGGCATTTGCTTTGGATAGGAGTCAGGTGTCTCACTGGGGAGGCAGTAAAGGGCAAGGCCTAACTGAACATACTGTGTGGTTTCCAATGAAGCAGCTGAGAGAGTTAAACTAGAATTTGTGGCAATTTTAGGGTGTGGTGTAATTAACCACCACCCAAGACAGTTCCAACTCCTCAGTTCAGTTCAGGCTATCCCTCTGCTTCACCAGATAGATCTGATAGAAGGCACTTCCTAAGTCCACTTCATTCCTGAGCACAAAGGTGGCTGCTTTCACAACAGGTGACTGTGTCCCACTAACCAGCTGTAGGGCCCAAGGCTCAGTCCAAGTTCTGTCATTTGTAGTTCTGCTTGCCTTCATGGTCCTTCTGCCACACTGGAGAATGGACCAGAAAACACAGCCTTGTTCTTAGGATGCTATCAAATCTCTGAGGTGCCTGAGGAGTATTGGAGATCTAGGCAACATTACTTATTTTATAGATACAAAAACAAAACCCAGGGTGATACAACTTAGCAGCTGAGCCTTACTGTGCAGATGTGGCCACTGCTTTCCCACTGTCTTCAGTAAAGAGAAATGACTGCAATTTAGCCCTGGTAACAATTAAGAAATTGGCCAGGTTTACTTATCCTAATGGAGAACCAGCTCAATCTAGACTAATAAAGAACTGATTAGACTACAAACATGTAAGATGCACCAATCTTACATCTATAAAACCAAACTCCTCTTGAATATGGATATTCATGTACAGTTTAACCTAGTATTAGAGTGCTCATGTAGAAACCCCAAAGGGAAAATAAGTCTCAATTACACAGCAACATTTTCAGTCCTTATAATAATCTGAAGTTGTCAATTTTGATCTTTACACTTCCCTAGAGATTCCTTGGGGCAGAGGGAGTGGAAAGGGAAGAGGTCAAAGAGAAAGTAGGTAAGTGCTCCAGTTAAATTTAAATTATCTACAAACAACTGTATTTATGACATAATTGCCACCTACGCTTGCCAGATGTTGCCAAGCATCATGATAAAAGTTAAACAGCATGAAACAGTCTGGCTCAGACACCTGGCCAGACCCCAGCAGAATCCCCCAGGTCTGAAATAACACTAGCAGGTTATCCACCTCTAACAACTTGTCCACAGCAGCATTTTCCTCTCTAGTTAGCTGGATCGATTTAATCATCCACACAGCACAGATCAAACAGCAGAGTTGTTCATGCTCCTGAGATATATAATTTTTAAGATGAAAGGACCAAAACATCACCTTCCCAACCCTCTCATTGCACTGGGAAGAAATCAAGGCCCTCAGAGGTGAAGTGACTTGCCCAAGTCACCACAGACAATTAACCATAGACACAGGGCAGGCTCAAAGCTCCACCTCCCAATCTGGTCTTTTGCCCACTGTCCCTGAACTATAATCTTACTACTTTAAGTAATAGTTCTCCAAGAGCCATAAGCCTACATTATTTCAGGTCTGAACCTCCCCCTCGGAACCCTAGTGGGATGGATGAGGGTCAGCATTCTACTTTGGTATATGTTTAGATGTCTTGAAGGAGACTATAATATAATTTATAGATTCTCTAAAGGTACGTACTATATCACATAGCACAGCAAATTAGACAAGGTAAAGTCTTTTTTTGTTTTGGGGCTTTTTTTTTTTAAGTGTGTGTAGGGTTTTGCCTGCATGGGAAGTCTATGCCTGGTGCCTGAGGAGGTCAGAAAATGGCATTGAAACTGTAGTAATAGATGATTATTAGCCGTCATGAAGGTACTGGAAACTGAACCTGGGTCCTCTGGAAGAGCAGTCAAGTGCTCTTAACCACTAAGACATCTCTCCAGCAGCTAGGGTGAGGTCTTTAAAAAAAAAAAAATGCTCTTAGATGAAAATTCCTGAGATCCTACTGACCATGTAAGTCGGTGGGGTAATACCTCAAAAAGTCATAGCCTTAATTATCATAAAAACTTCCTATAGCACACACCGATCCGATCCAGACCTTTTCCTAATTAAAAAAAAAAGTATGTTTTAGATGACATCAAAATGTATACACTTGAAGTGTACAACTCAGTAGCAGGTAAAGGCGTTTGTCTGAAATCAATCCCATGAACCCACCCACAGACAGAAGGAGAGAATCCAGGCCTCTGAGCTCTGAATGCATGCATGCATAGGCATGTACACAGACAGACTCACATGCACACACAATTAATTAAAAACACTCTTCAAAGACACGAAATCCCGCTCTTAACCGTAGCCGCCACGCTGTAAAGCACGCCTCTTGAACAGCCCGGCTCTATTGTCTATAAAGGTCTCTGCTGTGAGAGGATGAGAGCGCAGTCACTGCTTACTGCTTTGATGAAACCAGTTACTCTATTAATGTCACTTAATGTCACTGCACATGAGGAAATGCACATTACTGACTAGTATGAGACAACTTACTTCTACAGCAAGAATCATGTTAACAATCACAAATTGATGAGCTTCCCAAAGTAAATTATGCCTTCTGTTTCACTAGAAGGAATAAAATGCTTACACAAAAGGAGGATATCAAACACTGACATTGCTTGTGGAGAAAGTTTTATTGCCAGCTGGCTGTGATGGCATATGCCTGTAATCTCAGCACTTGAATGCTAAAGGAGGGAGGACTGGCAATTCAAATCCAACATTGGCACTGCAATGAGTATAAGCAAGCCTGGGCTGCATAAGACTTGTCTCTGGGTAGTAGGGAACTGTGGAGATAGTTCAATGGGTAGAGTGCTTGCTGTACCAGCATAAGGATCTGAGTTCAGCTCCTTAGCACCTATGTAAAAGCCAGGTGTAGCCTGGCAGTGGTGGTGCACGTCTTTAATCCCAGCACTCAGGAGGCAGAGGCAGGCGGATTTCTGAGTTCGAGGCCAGCCTGGTCTACAAAGTGAGTTCCAGGACAGCTAGGGGAACACAGAGAAACCCTGTCTCGAAAAACCAAAAAACAATAAAATTAAAATAAAATAAAATAATTTAAAAAGCCAGGTGTAGCAGTCCACTCCTGTAACCCCAGTACTAGGGGGCAGAGACACATGGCTCACTGTCCAGCTAATCTAGCCAAAACAGTGAGTTCTGGGTCCAGTGAAAGATCCTATTTCAAAAAGTATGCTGGAGAAAAAAATAAAGGAAGACATTCAATGTTGACATCTGGCTTCTACAAATGCATGCACAGATGAGTACATACACCATATATACATACACATACCTCTCTCCCTCCCTCCCTCCCTGCCTCCTTCCCTCCCTCCCTCCCCCCCCACAAATTTATACCATCAGATTCTCTCATTTCAACATGGGTTTCTCATATATTCAGACAGACAGGTAAGCATAAAAACTGCTTGGAAGACTATGTTAGAACAACCAAATCTACAGACCCGTGGCTTTTACATGGACCAAGTGGCATGGAGCACCACTGCCTTCTCTAACTTATCAAGGGGTAGGCAGGAAACAGAAGCAGGATGGAGTAACCACAGGAGACAGCGAGCCTCTGCTCTAAAAAGAAACAATAGGTTCAAAAAGTGTCTTTCCAAAAAGTTAAATTAGGGGAAAATGGCTGTCCAGAGCATGGATGGAGGAGGGGATACACTCTTCACAGGACACATTCTCCCATGACTCTCTCTTCCTAATGTTCATCTTCAGGTTCTGTATACTCTGGAGGTCATCTAGTCTTCTCTACTGCCAACTTCTATGGGTCCTGGGCATCTGCACTGTGAGGCAAGGACACTAATCTTCTAAGTTTTGTTGTTTTATTTCCTCCTCTTCAAAACTGAGAAATATCAACTTCTCTCTAACTGTCGAGAAGGAAAACAAATATTAAGAATTCCAAAGTGGCTGGGCAGTAGTGGCACGTGCCTTTAATCCCAGCACTTGGGAGGCAGAAGCAGGTGGATTTCTGAATTGGAGGCCAGGCTGGTCTACAGAGTGAGTTCCAGGACAGCCAGGGCTACACAGAAAAATCCTGTCTCAAAGAAAAAAACTTCCAAGGTGAGGATATGGCTTAGTTGGTACAGTGCCACTCTAGAATGCAGAAGCCATGGGTAGGATCAACACCGTTCTCTCATAGTTTGAGAACAGCCTGGGATACATTTGAGATTTCTGTCTCAAAAATTAATTTAATTACTTAAAATAGAAAAAAAATTTTAAAAATTCAAAGGAAGAGTTGTATAAATGTAACAAAGAACATTTGACAAAGAATATTGGTAGCAGCCAAGGATATCTTCAGAAAGCAAATAAAACTCAAAAACCTGATTATCCACTGTATCTCAAACAGTGGTTACTCCCATCTCTCGTGGACAGACATCAGCAGTACAATAGACGGTACTGCCAGAGAGAAGCTAGGAAGAGGAAGGGAAGAAAAACGTGTTTGTTTTGTGGTGTTTAAGGAAAAGTTCAAGCAGTGAAAAGATTCTTGAAGAGATTCTTACCAGATACCACTCCATTTTATATCCTGTTATCAATAGGAAAGTAGATTCTAATAGGATAGAAGATAGATATCCTATCGATAACCCTGAGTTATTATTTACTGTGTTTCATCTAGGCTGCTCTTAACTCCAATTGGCCAGTTCTCAGGGCCACATTTTCTTGATTTCTAATTCATTGTCTTTCTCCTCTCTTCACCTTCTCTCTCTCTCCTCCTGGTCTCCTCCGACCTTTCCTCCCCTTGCCCGGAACACCAAGCACCACCGATCTCAATTCTGTCCAGCTATAGGCATCTTTATTTACCCATCAGAAGTAACTTGATCTCGGGGGCCTGCACTTAGCATTACAATACTTAACAACAGACCAAACCTCAGCAGTGGTGGTGCACGCTTTTAATGCCAGCACTCAGGAGGCAGAAGCAGATAGTTCTGAGTTCAAAGTAAGCAAATTCTAGGAAAGCCAGTGGCTACACAGAGAAGCTCTGAAACTCTGTCGGGTAGTGGGGGGTTGGGAGGGAGGAGGAGGGAGAGGAGGAGGAGGAGGAGGAGGAGGAGGAGGAAGAAGAAGAAGAAGAAGAACAACAACAACAACAACAACAATGGTATGTTGTATAAAGTGTTTCTAGGTTTTATATCCTGGGATTGCATTTCAACCACCTAGAAACACTTTATACAACATACCATTGTTGTTGTTGTTGTTGTTAAAGCTTATTGTAAAAAAGAAATGCTGTGTGTGTGTGTGTGTCCTTTATCTGGGAAATAAATGGTTGAAGATGGGGTAGAAACCGGATTGGAATTAAAAATTTCTACAATACCACCACACCTGATCATACCATTGTCTGATAATGCTGGACAAGTAAAAAGATATCTACTAGTACAACATAGAGCCTGATCATTGTGCTATGGTTGTTAAAAGACCAGAATTTGGAGCCAGACTACCAGTGAGCAACACCTGCTTTGGTTTTGTCACCTATAAAATCGGTGTAAATAATACATAAAACTCTGAAGCACTTAGAGAAATTATACACACACATATATTTTTTTTCACAGCACACAAAGACAATTTATTAAAAAACTTATAATAACAAAACACAATAATTACCATTACAAAAGAGGGTTAGGGTTAGGGTAGGAGTTTATTATCCATTAAAAAGTCAGAGCAGCTGGGGTTGGAGAGATGCCTCAGTGGTTGAGAGCACCGACTGCTCTTCCAGAGGACCCGGGTTAAATTTCCAAGTTCAAATCCCAGTAACCACATGGCAGCTCACAATTCTAACTCCAAGATCCGACATTCTTACATAGACACACATGCAGGTAAACAGCAATGCACATTAAATAAATAAATAAATAAATAAATAAATAAACAAATAAATATCAGAGCAATCAATTTTACAAACAAAAAACAACAAGGTGCTTTGGTAAGTACTATGAGACAGGAGTCACAGAAGTGTCACAGAAGACAGATTCAGTCTTTTGATGGGTGAGTTGGGCTTTGAGAGTGAAGATTTCATGTCAAAGGTTTTCTTCAGTTAATATCCACAGAGAGGAAAGGAAGAGCTACCTAGGCAGTGGACAAAGCCTGTGCAGAGGCCATGAGACTGAAAATAATCTGTATTTAAGGACCTCTAGGACCAGTATGGTTGAAGAGAAAAAGCTTGCACTTACAGAGTGGGCCACAAAGGCCAGAATCAATGAGACATGCCTAGTTGGTTATTTATCTACCTATGCCCCACAGGAGCAGCAGGACCATGTGCTGCTGTGACACTGGGAAACCCCACTCTTGAAGAATGAAGCACTCCACACACCAACCGTGATATCTGTGGGCACATAATGGGAGTCCTCCTTCATGTTTTAATTTACACTAATACTATATTATTGTTGCTTAGCTGGTTGTAGACTTTAAAAACAACACAGTAAAACTTCATGGGAAAGCTTAAAGGGGCCTTGTGGTAGACCCCAACTCAAGGTCTGCTTTCTAAGACCCCATGTCTAAGAGTCTTCTCTGGTCAGCCACCTCACATGAGATCAGAATGATTGTTAAACCTGCTCCTTTCTTCTGAATCAGCCCATGTGTCTCTATGGTACTTGCACCCATTCTAGGATGGCTTTTACCACAATAGAGAAATCTAGAACCCCACAGACTAAGAGAAGTCACTGAATCATGGCCTCCATTACTCAAGGAGGTTGGCAAGGACTTATAGGATGTACCAATCTCTTCCAGGCACTCCCTGCCTCCCTCAGCTTCCTGTTGGCTGACTCTTGAGTTTCTCTTACTTGCTAGTCCACTTATTTCAACTCCACTCTGACTGGTCTCTTAGCTTTATCCTATACATGTACAGAAAGAGGCTTGTTATGAAGAACCCCCAAAGCTTACAAAGCTCCTGTCTTCAAGGAGTCGATCACTTAACAGAGGAATCATGTAAGACAATGAAAAAGCATGCTCCACCACAGTGCCTCCAATCTTCAAAGCCTCTCTACCTTCCTGGGTCAGGTCCTCACACTCCTGTGCCAAACTCAAATGTGTTCATTTGACTCCAACCAAAACTTGACTAATCCTCTCAAAATCTTAGTTCAAAAAACACAGAGCTGCTGGGCATGGCGGTGCTCATCTTTAACCCCAGCACTCATGAGGCAGAGATAGGCAGATCTCCGAGTTTGAGAACAGCTCAGTGGACGTAGGCCAGTCAAGGCTATGTACTGAGACTTGTCTTATAAACTAAAACAAAACAAAATAGCAAGGTTTGGGGATAGCCCCATGGACCATCAAGGTCTGGGGATAGCCCCATGAACCTGGCCTAGACTTTCTTTGTTTGTGAGGGAGAGGACTGAATGAAGAAGGTGCTGTGGGACGCACTGGTGTGTCCTAGCCTGGGCTCTGAGTAGGGCATTCCACTTCTATTGGGGAAGAAGAGTGGGCTGGATGGAACCTTTTAGCTCCACTGTGCAAGTACCCATAATTTACCAGAGCTTTGCCTCCCTCAAGCTTTGCTCAATGTTCTCCTAGCCTCAGCGCATTAAACCACATCCAAAATCCACATAGAGTCTGTAGAAGTCTTGACGCCTTTAAACACAGTCGTTTGAATCCGTGCCACACCCTGGCATCTCCTTTTATCTCGAAATATTGCAACACTGGATATTAGTAATTATCTGATTCATTTTAAGGTAGGGTAGGGAAAGAAATACCAAAGGAAAAATTTAAAGCTAAAACAAATTAACAAAATTAAAAGAAAATTCTGTAGGGACCAGAAGACTGAGTTCTAGCTATATCCACAGGGCATATAGACTCTTAAAGCATCCAACATCTAAACTTAAAAGGAGAGAACCTTCTTCTCTCCAACCACAGATCAGATAAGAGAATGAACTTTACCAGCACTAAGAACTCTATAAAGATTTCCAAGCACTCAGCCCTCAGAGCAGGAATAGGGTTAGTCTTAGAGAAACTGTGGGTTGATTGTTAGTACGCAGAAAAACTATAGATAAATGTCTTAATCATACTGTGTAAAGAAATTGTTTTCTTCTTTGCAAAACTAGACCCTAACAACTAGAGAACGAGCCCTCCCAGAATTATGGGGAAAGGCTGCTGGACGGCCCAGAGCAAACAAAGAACCTGGGAGGTGAGAGACTTCCAAATCTGGTTTTACAACTTTCTTATAACTTTCTTTTAACTCCTTTGGTGATGGTACAAATACTTTTATATTGGGAAGAATTTTAATTTTGGTTAATGTGAAACACACACACACACACACAATGCACATTTGGAAACAGAGTCATCACAAAAATCAAATAACTACTGGGGAATTTCCATGATTTTAAACCTTTTCTTGTTACCACTAAAAATCAACAACTTGATCAGCACTTGGATTTGCTCAGGGTTTTCAAACACATCCAAAGCTTGTTGCCACCCCTCCTCCAGAGGAAGAGAAGCAAGCTGGAGTCCAGACCTGCATGTGGACCCTGACAATAAGTGATGTGATGCTCATCAAACTGCTATGTTAGGAAAGGTCCCACAAAAGCCAGGCAGTGGTGGCACACGCCTTTAACCCCAGCACTTGGGAGGCAGAGGCAGGTGGATTTCTGAGTTCCAGGCCAGCCTGGTCTACAGAGTGAGTTTCAGGACAGCCAGGGATACACAGAGAAACAGGAAATGTCCCATGATTCCATGATGCCAGAGTTGCCCAGAACATTTGAGCCTTACTTGATGGAAACACACTCACTGACTTACCAAGTCCCTACTCTCCTGCTTTCCATGTTCCTCTTAGTTAACATTTATTTAATGTGTACAAGTGTGTGTCTGTGCATGCATACATAGAAGTTAGTTTTTGAGGAAAGATCAGCTTTCAGGACTGCATTTTCTTCTTCTACTATGTTGGTTCCAAGGAGCCAACTGAGGTAGACAAGATTGGTAACAAGATATTTTATTTACTGAGACATCTTACTGACACCTAAACAATGTTTTAAACAAATAGAGTAGTTGAATGTATTTATGTACAGCCAATATGTTTTTTAGACCTATACAATATGCAACAATCAAGTCAGAGTAATTGGCATATCCATCATCTCATTTATCATTTGTGTTAGAAACATTAAAAATCCAGAGCTGGAGAGATGAGTCAGAAGTTAGACAGAGCACTGACTGCTCTTGCAGAGAACCCTGGTTGGATTCCCAGCACCCATACAGTGCTGCCTGTAACTCCTATTCCAGGGATCTGATGGCTCTTTCTGACCTCTACAGGGTCCAGGTACATACACAGCAAACAGAAATTCATACAAGCAAACATTAATACAACAAAAATAAATAAAGATACAAATTTTAAAAAAGAAACATTTAGCCAGGTGGTGGAGGTGCACACCTCTGACCCCACCACTTGGAAGACAGAGACCGGTGGATCGCTGTGTGTTTGAGGACAGCCTGCTCTGCAGAGTTAATTTCAGGACTGCCAAAGTGACATAGAAAAACCCTGTCTCAAAAAACAAACAAAAAGAAACAAATCCTTGCTAACCATTCGAAAAGCTATAATAAATTGCCACTATTCTGTTACCCAACTGCTTTTATATATATGTGTGTGTGTGTGTGTGTGTGTGTTTTAAATTATTTATCTATCTATCTATCTATCTATCTGGGAGGAGGAAGCATGTGCTAGGGCATGTGCGTGAAGATCAGAGGATTCAATTCTGTCCTTCCACCATGGGGTTTCTAGGGATGGAATTCAGGTCATTAGGCTTGGTAGCCAGTGCGTTTACCTAGGTGAGCCATCTCACCAGTTAAACCATATATTTTTTTAAAGATTTATTTAATATTACATCTAAGTACACTGTAGCTGTCTCCAGATGCACCAGGAAAGGGTGTCAGATCTCATTACAGATGGCTGTGAGCCACCATGTGGTTGCTGGTTTGAACTCAGGACCTTTGCTCTTAACCACTGAGCCATGGCTCCAGCCCCTAAACCATATTTTTAATTATCTGCCCTCTGTACCTTCCTCACCCTATCCCTTGCATCCACTCCCCCAACCCTGAGATAAGGTCTGAAGCTATGCAGCCCAGGCTTTTCTTGAGCCTCCCATGTTCTGGGATTACAGGCATGTGTCATCATGACTGGTTTGGTAACCATTATTCTATTATCTGTTTCTATGAGATCAATTTCTTTAGCTTCTACATGTAAATAAGAACAAATGGTATCTGCCTTCCTATGTCTGGCTTATTTTACTTAACATTATGTCCTCCAGTTCTACTCATGTTATCACAAGTGACAAGATTTTATTCTTCGTCATAACTAGATAACATTCTATCAGATATTCATACCTCCTTACTTTATCTGCTCATCAACAGATGAACACCTAGGTTGGTTCCCTGCTGTGGCTGCTCTGAGTAGTAGCACACTAGACATGGGACACAAGTGTGTATTGGCATAGTGGCTTCTAGGAAAACACATGTTTCCCTCTTGTACTTTAAAGGTCCAACTTACTTCCTCCATGAACGCCTGTCATCCACTTCCTTTAGGTACTTCACTCCTGCTATCAAGTTCCTGCTTTCAGCCTTTGAACCACAAGGATGTTTTACTCGTCAGGGTTTGTCAAGGGAACTCTGTTGTTTTGATTCCCAAGTCTCTCAATAAACAAAGAAAGCAAAAAACAACTGTTCGGTACCTTCTAATACGCATCTTCTAAACCTCTTACATTTTAGTTCTTTAAGTGTATTTTAGGACTGGAGAGATGGCTCAGAGGTTAAGAGCACTGGCTGCTCTTCCAGAGGTCCTGAATTCAATTCCCAGCGTCCACATGGTGGCTCACAACCATCTGTAATGTGATCTGATGCCCTCTTCTAGTGCATCTAAAGACAGCTACAGTGTACTCATAAATAAATCTTGTAAAAAAAAAAAAAGTGTATTTGAATATAAGGCCAGCTATCAGTTAATGCTGATTATAACAACTTCAGTAGTTAGTGCTCAAAGAATAAGTATCTATGGTTCTTACATTAACCTGCATTTTTAAAGTAACAAAAGAAAATGTTGAATAGAAAGGGCTGGAGAACTGTCACTAATGTACTCACCTTGCAAGGTTGAGGACCTGAGTTTGATCCCTAGCACCATATAAAAAGCCTAGCATTGTGGTATGCACTTAAAAATCCCAATTCTGGAGAGACAGAGCAGGTAGATCCTTAGGGCTCACTGACCAGTCAGCCAACCTAGCCTAATTAATAAGTCCCAAGTCTGAGGGAAAGAGAGAAATAGCTCTGTGAATAAGATCCCTTACTCCTCTTGCAGAATATTCTAGTTTGGTTCCTAGCACCTACGTAGTAGCTCACAACCATCTGTAACTCCAGTTCCAAGAGACAGATCATACACCTCTTCTGACCTCTGTGGGCTCCTGTACACATGTAGTGCACATACCTACATTCAGGCGCATACACATACAAATAAAATTAATGAATATTTTTTTTTTAAATCAAATAAACAAAACCCCAAAACCAATCTGAGGAATAACACGCTGGTTTACCAAAGGCTAGATTACCTCTGGTGTCTATATCCATTATCACACATTTGAACATGCCACACATATATACAAACACACACAAAGTTGAACAATGAAACAGTAGGAAAAAATAGTACTTGGTTCTCTATTTCTAGGTCTGCCACTCACTAGCAGGATCTATCGATCTCAACCTCCCCAGAAAATGAGCTAGCAGCTTCTCTGATCTGGGATGTCTTGGGACATGTAAATGAACTTACAGAGGATCAAGACATAGAAAGGCATAGGGAGGGGCTCAGCAGTTAAGAGCACTGGCTGCTCTTTCCGGAAGTCCTGAGTTCAATTCCCAGCAACCACATGGTGGCTTACAATCATCAGTAATGTGATCCAATGTCCTCTTCTGGTATATCTGAAGAGAGCAACAGTATACTCATATAAATACAATAAATAAATCTTTAAAAAAAAAAAAAAAAGGAAGGCATAGGGATTACCCACAAGCCTCTACCTGGCTATAGATTAGTGACCTAGGGTTGAAGACTATTTCTTTAAAGATGCCAGGCTGTGTATCCAGATATTTTGACTTCCTTCATTTCGGATAGTAACTGGGCACAGGGTTTTAAAAGCTTCCCTGGTGATTTCAGATGAGTAATCTGAATTCAGGCTAGGAAGCTTCGCTGCAAGTAACACACACTTGGTGCAGCTGTGGCCTTCTATGCAGATGTTGCTCTCTCACCTTCAAGGCCCCTCAGGAGTCAAGGGCTATTAGTTTTAAGAGATATGATTTACCTTAGACAAAGACCTCCTCTGGCTGGGCCAGAGGTCAATGACAAGATCAGGATCTGGGGATCTGACAGCACCTCGTGTTCAGAAGTGTAGAAGAAACTCAGTTTCTATAACAAACACTCCTAAGACTTAGACAAACAACTGTCCCCTCATCTGAGATGGGGAGGGGAGACAATCCACCAGAACAAGATGGTTTTGAATTATAATTATAAATTAGTCCACAAGCTAATGAAATCATGTTTAATACATGAAGACAATCCTGCATCAAGGATCAGGTTTTAGTAGTGAAACCTCACACTGAGTGAGGAATGAACCGGACCTCACTGATCACCACCATTAACCCGATGGCTGCTGACAGGAAGGGCTCATGAAGCTGCTTCCCACTAAGGTTGTCTACCCAGGAAAAGATTCTCAAAGGCCCTCTAATTGAATAAAAGTGTACATTATCACTGAAATCCTTTTAAAGATTATAGAACAGAGACAACCAAAGTGACATCTTTCCCCATCTCAATCCTAAATCCACAAGCAATTTGCTTCTTGTTAAAATAGCAGCCCCTTGCTCTGGGCAGTGGTGGCAGCACTGGGGATGCAGACCCAGGCACATCTCTGAATTATGGGCCAGCCTGGTCTACAGAGGGAGTTCTAGGACAACCAGGGCTACACAGAGAAACCCTGTCTCAAAAAAACAAAAACAAAAACAAACAAAACAAAACAACAAAATAAGTAAAAAATAAAATAAAATAGCACCTTGCTGGTCCCTTAATGAACTTCAAGGGGAAATTCAATCTTTATTTGCTGAGTGCCTACACTACAGTCCATATAGCCAACATTGCATTCTAAAGTCCATAGGGGAGGCAAAAAAATCAAAAATCAAAAAGCAAGGCAGGGTTGTTTCTCAGGCTTTAGCATAAATCAGCAAGAAGTCACACATACACAAGCCCAGGGCACCTTCCTATCCCCCCACCGCCGTTATACTCTAGGCTAATCTGAGTCCCTCCTCTGTGGTCCCAGGTCACTGCCATGGTCAGGTCCTTCCTGTCATCACAGGCCCGCGTCAGTGACAGAACTGCTTGGGAGGTGGGGGACTCTACAGAGACGCCTCATCTCTGCAGGGTTTCCTGGTGAAGGCTTTGGCAGGGCTGTTAATGAGAACTTTGTCAAGGACTTCTAAGACACGAGTTTTCAGTTTTGATATTTCAGACATATTACTAGGCGAAAAGTTACCGAAAAACATGCACCTGCTTGGTTATTATTAGACCTTAAAGAAATGAGCTTAAACTGCAAATCTGGCCTAGTGGTTTCTTGATCTTCACCTTCTGAAGCTGGGTAAGCCCACTAAAGATGGCCTGTCTCCTGATGGAGCGGCCCTGATGAAGTGAGGCGGCATCTGTAGCTCATGCTAAAGCTCCACACTACAACACGGGGTAGGAGGTCACAGCTTATGTGGGAGGAATATACACCATTTAGTAAATAAGCACTTTCTAGCTTACCAGCAAGCCTACCAGATGGTCCTTCAAACCCAGAGCCTCATGGAAACCTCCTTAGTCCACTCCTCAGACCTAACATAAGCCCCAGGACCAGAGAACTGCAAAGGGCTGGGGTAGTGGACAGCTCTCCATAGAAAAGCAAGAGGATCAGGTTCAAAGGTTCACATATAACCCGGGAGAGAGGACCAGACCTCCCTGACCCTAGCTTTCTAACCTCTATCCAGAGGGCAAGGGTTCTGACTGTCATTGAGGGACCAGCACTGCTCTCTTGATGAACTGGATCAGATGGCTAAGACTGAATGGACCCATCTTCTACACAGTGACCCAGAGTCTACACATTTATTCATATATGTTGCTGCAGCTTGAAACATTTCTAAAATTTTTTGGAAACTCCTTTCAAAGACTATACTTCTGAATCCCCTAAGCAGAAGGAAGTCCTGATGATCCGAGGGTGGGTCAGATGTCAACATTTTAATAAACAAGTAAAAACCTAACCCAAGTGTTTGCAATAAACTGCGAACAAAGCAGTAACAGTTGTGGTCAAACTGCAGTATGACTCATGTAGAAGTTGTATTTGGTGATGACCAGAAAGAACTGGGAGCTGTTTTAAGTTATATAAGGATAAATGGTTTAAGAGTAAATATATGTATTTTTAAAAAGATTCCTTTTTGGTTTGGGGCTATTAAAACTGTTCTGGCAGGACACCTGTTACCCCACTTAGGGAGGCAGAGACAAGAGATCACACAAGTTTGATTAGGCCAGCCTAGTCTATACTTTGAGTCCCAGGCCAGCCAGCGCTACATAGGGAAATCACATCTCCAAAACAAAACAAAACAAAAACTTTAAAGTTACTTTGGTGCATAAAGTTATTATGGTAGCATACACCTTTAATTTTCCCTGCCACCCCCACCCAGTAAGATGCAGGAGAATCTTTGAGCAGCCTGGTCTACTTAATGATTTCCCAGACAGCCAAGACTATACAGAGAGACTTGTCTCCAAAAAAAAAGTAATGTTGTTTTTAAAGTTACTTAATAGTAGATAAGTAAACTACATTGACTAGAAAGTTATAATTACTATAACCAAAATGTTAAAAGGGGGGGAAGGGAAGACAGACTTGTATAACTGCAAATTGACCCTGAAGAAGCAATTATTTTGAAAGTGACACTTCTTTACTTTTGAAGAACAGGTTCAGGTATGTTTGTAGAGAAGGGAAAAAAAACTACCAAAGTAATAAGTTTACTGTCTACTGGCACTTCAATCTTCCTAAGAAAAATGGCTGCAAGGACAAACCAGGAAAAGAACAGAAGCCTCTAAAAGGACAATTAATACATTAGCTCTTGATTTATGAACACTCTTCAGGCGAAACTTTAAATGGTTTCAAAAGCCAGCAAAGGATCTTATCTGCAGGAGACAGGCTACAATCAGAACTAAAGTCACAGGATTACCTTGAGGTATTTCAGAGTGCTCACGGGGCTGCATCTGCTAGAAAGCTGATCTGAAACCACTACACAGCAGAGGAAGCTGTGAAGGAGCTATTTAAAAAGCCAGAATAAAGCATCTTCTCACCAGCACTTAGTTACAGAGGGGTCAGAGACTCAACCAAGATTATTTTCATCCTGAAAACATAAACCAAACATCTTCATCCATCTTATAAATCCATGCCTCTAAAAGAAAACAGCTTACTACAAAGTGGTTGTCATAAAACCAATTTAAAGTTGATTTTATGCTTTTATTAAAAAAAAAAAAAAAAATCCTGCCAGATGTGGTGGCGCACGCCTTTAATCCCAGCACTCAGGAGGCAGAGACAGGCAGATTTCTGAGTTTGAGGCCAGTCTGGTCTACAAAGTGAGTTCCAGGACAGCCAGGGCTATACAGAGAAACCCTGTCTCAAAAAAACCAAAAAAAAAGAAAAAAGAAAAAAAGATAATTAATTAATTTACTGATAGAAAACTATCTGTTTCAGTCTTGGGAAGAAAAACATTACCTATGTAAATTTGTGCACAGAAAAAGAAATGTCTGAAAAATATCAAGATATTAGAAGATTAACCGTCAGGGAAAAGCATTTCAAAATCACAATGAATTACCACTCATACCTACTAGAAAACTCTAAGAATAGGCAGTAAGTACATATACTGATTGTCCTTTTGGAGGTTTCTGTTTTTTTTTTTTTTTTTCAATACATTGCAGGTGAGAATGTAAACTATCGAGGCTGACTTTAGAGAAGAGCCTGGTCATTAATCAAAAGGTTAAATATGTAGTTATCACATGACCCAGCAATTCTACACCAAGAAAATCGAAAACATGCATCCATTCAGAAACTAGTACCTAAGTGTTCTCAGTAACATCCATTCCAGTCCCAAAGTAGAAATAATCCACAAGACCATCAGCTGCTAGGATGTGGTGTGTCCACAAACAGAAATATTATTCTACAACTAATGTTATGTTCTATATGAGCCTTGAGAAAACCAGAATGATGTATCAACGAAGTCAGTGGTGAGATGCAAGTATTACACGATTCCATCCATAAGAAATGTGCAGAACGGGCAAATCTACTGAGAAAGTGGGTTAGCATTGCTAGAGGACAGGAGGTGGAGGTGGGAAAGAGCAACAGCTACTAAGCTTAGGGTTTCTTTTAGTGACAATGAAATCGGTGCAAACTTCCTTGTGGAGATGGTTGTACAATTCTATCAATACACTGAAAACTATGGATTAACCTTTTTACTGGATGAACTAGAGTCCCACTCAGCTATGGGATGTTACTGGAGGTGGTGCTCAGTTCATTATAGCGATTACGCAGGGGCTTTAGTGTCTCCTCTGCTTACTTCAGGCTTACCTAGCCTTTCTAATTTTTCTTCAATATAAATGATTATTTTGATTGATTTGTTTGTTTGTTTTATTTGTTTTTGTTTTGTTTTGTTTGAGACAGGGTTTCTTTGCGTAGCCCTAGCTGCCCTGAAACTTGCTCTGTAGACCAGGCTGGCCTGAAACTTGCTCTGTAGACCAGGCTGGCCTTAAATTCATAGGGATCTCTCTGCCTCTGCCTCCCAAGTGCTAAGATTAAAAGTGTGTGACACCTCTGCCCGACTCTGGATTTTTAAAAATTTGCCATGTATCGTACAAAAAGGAGCATGTGCAGAGAGAGAGAGAGAGAGAGAGAGAGAGAGAGAGAGAGAGAGAGAGAGAGAGAGAATATAAATATCCCTGAATAAAAGGCAATACACCTTTCCGTATAAAACTGGGAAATGGAAGCAACCCCATGACTCCAGCTAGGCAACGGCTAGGCAAACCATGGCTCAGTGTTCTTCCAGCCCAATCAGGAAAGACACAAAAGCTCCAACGCTTTTTACCTGAATGAAGGTTAAACTTTTAAAAACAAATGCAAGTAACAACCTATGATCATTTGTTTTAACTTCTACTTTTCCCAACAGGGTAGGGTGCACTCATCCACCCTTTGTAATGCATAGCTCTACAATATGTCACTCTGAGGTAGGCAAGTCTGAAACCAGACATGGAATATGGTAAAGCTAAAGCCACAGCGCAATCTGCAGCATCCGGAGACATGGCCAACCAACACCCTTATTATTCATGGGGTATGATTCACCAGCCCTACTTTTTAAGTCAGCATCACACTCTAATCATCTTTCAAGGTGATAACCCCCAAATTATTTGAAAATGATATGAACTGAATTCATTAAAATGACATTAGGTACTTCTCTGTATCTTTTCTATGGAGGAAATATTTGATCATTATAAAACACACAAAATGTTAAAAAAAAAAAACTTTAGACCCCAAAGGCAAGGGAGAAATCCAATAAAAATTAAATAGTCATCTAATTATTCTTTAATGTGAAAATGGTGTGGAAAAGCCTAAAGCAAGCAAATAACTCCCTGCCCTCAACCTAGGAAGGTGGAACTACGCCACCAGACAGTGTGAGGGACCTTGGCTCACTGGATGGGTATTCATGATCAAGCTCTATCTTTGAATTTTGAAAAAAAACTATTTACTTTTTATTCTGTATATAAATATTTGACAACGTGTATGTATTTGTGTACTACATGTATGCCTGGTGTCTGCAGAGGTTAGAACAGGATGTTGGATTAGCCTCCATGTGGGTGCTGGGAATCCAACCCAGGTCCTCTGTAAGGGCAGTAAATGTTCTTTCTTTCTTTTCTTCTTCTTCTTTTTTTTTTTTTTTTTTTTTTTTTTTGGTTTTTTTGAGACAGGGTTTCTCTGTATAGCCCTGGCTGTCCTGGAACTCACTCTGTAGAAGGCCAGGCCTCGAACTCAGAGATCGCCTGCCTCTGCCTCCCAAGTGCTGGGATTAAAGGCATGCACCACCACTGCCCAGCTGTAAATGCTATTTCTTAAGAGTGAATCCACATACAGCTCTGAAACACTATCCTGCTGAAGAAAGTTAAGTGGGCTGCTGAACTGATGAACCATACATATGTGCACAACTATGGTTTAATTTTACCAGCAACCATCCTGATAACATCAGCAATGAAACATCTTAATCATAGCCACAGAACAAATAACTCCATGTCTCTTACAAGGATAATTCATTCAGGTGATAGCTATCAAGGAAAAGGATAAACAAGGGCATTTCTGGTTGAGATTTCTCTCTCCGAGGCACAGTGTGTTTCTTACATCTACAGTCCTTGGTTCTCAGGGACTTTTTCTTAACCCACATCAAACCAAATACCAACTAAATAAACTTGATATATCTTCACTGAGCTAATTTAAAAAAACAAAACAAAACAACAACAAAAACCACATTTGGTCTCACGTGCCGCCAATCTTGAAGTGGTGCCCATGAAAAATTAACCCACATTAGGTATAAGATAAGGGTCTGGGAAGAAAGGAAAAACTCTAGTAACTAACTTATTAAGCACATTCTGGATTGGCAAAAGCAGCCTCTAGTACTTACTAATAAGGATGTTACTGCATTTTGGATCTCGTAGCCTCAAATCTCAACTAATAATGAGTCAGTGTCTGGCTCAATTAAAAAACACACTCCCTGAAAATCACAGCATTGCCAGTGCACTAGCTACTCTGTCGGTCAAAACAAAATAACCATAAAAGCACAACACTTACAATGATGAAGGAGTAAAAGGCACGTTGGCAGGGAGAGGAAGAGAACACACACGCACCCCCTCGTATGTGTAAGTACCTTCCCTCCCACGCACTATCTGCCCCCATTTCACGGATCAGGAAACTGAGTCCCTAAAAGTAAAATAACTTGCCTGAGGATACAGCCAGCAAGTTCTAAGTTAGACTGGTCTATCTGATGTAACAGCTGCTGTGTTTTGCCCAGTGTCATTGCTGCCTACTGTAAGTATGAATTCTGCTCTGACTTCCACTTCAGATCTTAAAAATCCTATCTTACTATGTTTGGAGTTAAATCTTTTATTAGAAGGAAGTTCTGAAAAGCAAAAGCCAACCTTTCAGCTAAAAAAGTTACAGTAAAACAACCTTTGCTAAGGGTCTGGAATCTTTTATGTGAACTCTTACAGGTCTGAGTTTCTAAGCAGGACTTGAAAATACATGAACTAAAACTAAAGCTAAATCGTTGCTGGCTCCTTCTCCTATGCTGCTGGGTGACAAAAACACTAGAACCCAGCAAAAGCAGACGAAATGCAAAGCTGTCCCGAAGGAAACCTCGGCTGTGAAACTATGAAACGTTCGAGCTCCATAGGAAACATCCAGTCATTCTGTTTATACTCCTTATCTGTGAGCAGATACCAGGCAGCAATCAATCAACCCAAGGTGAAGTGCCCAAGTTCAAAACCTGGTCCTAGTTGTGAAAAGTACATCTTTTCTTTTTAATTAGGAGAAGAAGGAAAAACAAAAAAACAAAAACCACCTAGGGTCTGCCATGAATAAAAGGCATATAAATTTCCGTTTTGAAAAAAAACAACCAACTTGAATTTGAAAAAGTAGACCTTCTTTAATACTTCAGTAGTTTCTAAATTCTAATTTGTTATTCTGAGAACACAGACAATTATTTACCTACAAGGCATAAGAGTTCAAAGAGTTCGCCTGAGCTAACAACCAGCTGGCCCGCGGGTCTCCACACATATCAGTCTTCTACCAGGACACCTGGTACATGATATGCCATATTAAAGGGAACACGGTACCTTCAAAGAGGTCATTAAATAGAACCAGTACAAGTGTACCATGCCCACATCCTGAACAGTGCATTTTAAAAAAATTTTTAAAACCCTCAGTTCTTCCAACCAGAAGATGAAAATAGCCATGTCCGCCTACAAAATGTCCTCTTTAGCCAAAGTGTTCAAATCCTGAGTGGATAAAGAGTTAAAATATATATGAATGATATTCTTCTCAAAAAAAAAAAAAAAAAAAAAAAAAGTGCCGGGCGGTGGTGGCGCACGCCTTTAATCCCAGCATTTGGGAGGCAGAGGCAGGTGGATTTCTGAGT
>NC_034603.1:73795682-73806836 GCF_900095145.1 Mus pahari
TACAGAGAAACCCTGTCTCGAAAAATCAAAAATAAAAAGAAAATAATGCGAAGACGTTTCTGACGGTCCCGCACATGAGACAGCTTTAAGTTTTGCAGTACAACTCTGGCCCACACACCGGGCGGGTCTTTAAAAGGGTCCAATGCCCACAGCTTAATTCACTGTCTAGCAAAAATACCGGTAGGAAGCCCCCTGCCTCCGAATACAAAGAAACCTTCGAGTCAGGTAGGCAGAAACCAGCGGCGGCCAGGTAAAAACGCCTTACCCATTCCCGGCTTCAGTCGCTTCCCAAAGTCTCATTTAAAAAAACAAAAAACAAAAAAACAACAACAACAACAAAAAAAAAAACTTTCGAGCAAAGATTCCAAACTCCAGTCCACCACCCGCTTCCCCCGGCTTCGGGTGTCCTTCCGTGGCCACCGCGGCAGTGCGGGCGCCCACCTGTGGAGACCGCGGGCCAGGTGGGCAGCGCGCCCAGGGCCGGCCTTCGGGAGACAGCTCCGAGTCGTGCGCGTTCCGGGCCCTGGAGCGGCTCGCGGTCTGCCTCGGTCGCGCTGGCCCCGGAGGCGCCTCGGGAGGCGGACGCCAGCGTGCGGCCGGCCGCCGCAGCTCCCACCGCCGAGCCTCCCGCAGCTGCCTCGGCCCAGGCGCCGGGCCTCCCGCCGCTGCGGCCGGGCTCGGACGCCAGCCCCTGCCACCGCGCGACTCTCCTCTGGTCGCCAGCCGGCCCGTCCCCGCACCGCACTCCCCTGGTTACTCACCCCGGGGCCGGGCGGCGGTAGCAGCAGCGCCAGCAGGAGCAACAGCCACCGGGACGGCATGACGGGACATGGCCCTGACTCCGGGCGCCGCCGGCCGGTTCTGGGGACCGCGCGGACAGAGGGCTGGACGGGGGCGCCGCAACGACAGCGCGGCACCGGTGTTGGATCGGTGGACACGAAGCTGACTGGGCGGCGGCGACACCCCCATTCCCAGCCCTATAAGTGCCTTGTGTCCCGACTTCTTCCGGTCGGGGCGGGCTTTAGGGCGGTCCCGGAGGCGGGGGCTGTGAGAGGCGGAGTCACTGCCTGGATGGGGAGGAGCCTATGTTGTTTTGTGGGCGTGGAGCGGGAGGGTGGGGTTAGAGGCCAACGCGGTGGGAGTTTCTAGCTGCCTCCTATCCTAGGCGCTGGAAGCCGAAGACCAACTCTTGGCTTTGAGTATCTGTGGACGCTGTGCTTCTGAATGAAGAAGCTTGTCCTCAAGCCAAGGGAAAATGACGTGTTACCCCACAGGAAGTCCCATTCGCCCGATGAAGGACCCGAGGAGCCAGGCTTGGTCTGGAAGAAGGGAATGCCCACAACCCTCTGTCTCCCTGCTGCCAGCCACCACTTACTAGGGTTGCCTAGACGACCTCTAGAACAAGAGATTCGGCAGCTGGCAGAAATTCGACCCTGAGCCGCAGCCCTAGAGTTCACTGAGGAGGGTCTTCCAGCTGTGCCTCATCCAGCCCGAAGGCTCCTTTCTTCCCTAGCCTTGCCCTCAGGAATTTCCCCTAAGTCATGTCCAGCTGCCATCCGTTCCTCTTGGGATGAACCACAGCCAACTCATTCACCAAAAATTAGAAGGAAATCAGGCGGGCCTCTTGTGTCACACGTGTTTACGTGACCTTTGTAGATGTGGCCTGGTGAAGCTTGAGAGGACATGTGTCACAACTCTTTGGAGGTGGGCTGAGGACTCCAAGGTCTATTTAAGGGTGCGGGTTATTAATCAGAACTAATGAGCCCAATAAGTTGTTTGGTCACTGGGCCCCAAGCTGCCCTCCTCTGAGTTAGAAGAGGGAGAACTTGTTTATAATAGGAAAGACAAAACATTCAGTGCTCAAGGAAAATGTAGCTTATTATTCTAGTAGAAAAAGGGAGTTGCTGGGAGTGTAGCTCTGTTGGTACAGCACTTGCATAGTCTGCGAGAGAGGCACTGGGCTGCATCTCCAACCCTCCCAAAACTGGATGTGTTGCCTCACACCTGAAATCCCAGCACCCTGTGGGTGGAGACAGGATCGGAAGTTCTAAGTAATCCCCGGCTGCCTAGTGAGTTTGAAGCCAGCCCAGATTATGTGGGGCCATGGGAACAGGAATAAATTCTGTTTCCCCTGGCTTGCTCCTTTGACAGCCTGTTGGAATTTTCAGGATTTAGAAAAGAAAAGGTTATCCTAGAAAAAAGAAAAAACACAAATAAGTAGTATATGGTGGGTAGGGATTAGGGGTGGGCTGGGCTAAGGGCTTTGGGTCAACTCTGTCCAATGGTAACAGACAGAACTGTCCCTAGGAAGACCAATCCTATTCCTGCCTCTACCCCACAACCTGGAGCAACTCCCACCACAACGCAGAAGCCAGCACCAGCATGTGAAGGGGATTTTTGGCAAGTTTGAAAGCAGCAGACACAATTTGAAGTCTTCAGGCAAATAAGTTTGGGATTTGCAGAGAGAATGTGGAAGACTAGAAACTCCCACACTCCTGAGCATGGGGACCCCCCAGGGAGAGCATGGGGGCCCCAGGAAGTCATGGAGCTGGCCAATGATGCAAGCGGACAACGGGACCTGTAAGACCACATGCTTGGATTTCCAAATAAAAACCCTGGAGCCTGGAGCCAGTGACATGACTCACATTCAGCAGATAACAACGTGTGATGTGCAAGCCTGTCTTCAGTCCTCCTATTAGTGAGAGGAGAGAGCAAGCTCCCGGAAGTTGACCTCTGACCTCTCATACACATTGTAACATATGCAAACCCTCATCAGATGGCTCCAGGAACATCTAACACCCCTGGACTCTGGGGGCATCTACACTCACAGACACACAGATTATGCATATCAACCTTAAAAAAATAAAATTGTTCTTGCATATTTTCTCCAACATAATAAATCTAGAAGTGGCCCTGGGAGTGATTGAAGAGGACCTGTTATACCAGCTTTCATGAGGGAGGGGCAGGACGACGAGGGTTAGTAGTTCAAGGCAACTTCAGCTACATAGTGAGCGAAGGCCAGCCTGGGCCACCAGAAACACTGCCTCAAAATGCAAAGGGGGGAAAGGGTCTAAGAGGGGAAATTGCTGAGCTGGAACTCTTTGACAATTTCAAATGTCACAGTGACCCTGTAAAGGTAGCAGATGGAGCACAAAAAGGAAGGGTGACCTCAATCTGACTCATAAATCAGTTTTAAACCAATTATTCCGAAACAAATAGAAGCCATCGGAGGAGCCCGGGCCAGGCAGGACTGTTTATCTTGCAGGGAGCTGACGGAAACCCTTGGCTTTAATCTGCTGCGTGTTCTTAGAATTTCCTCTGTACCACCGAGTAGTTCTTAGGAGTAGCCAGCCTGCACGCTTGCGCACTTTCCCCTTGATTGGCCATTCAGACTGATGAGTGCTGGCATTTTACTTATGGCTGAGTGACCATAATCTTGCTCCATGGTCACATGCAGAAAAAGAAACAGCTTCTTATTTATGTTAAAGCAAAAACTGGCATCGCTGATAAATATAAAAGCCAAAGTATTTTAGGGCTTCTCTGAAGTAGACAATAATTCATCTTCCTGGAGTCTCATTAAATAATTCTCTCTTTAAAAGGTCAAGATGGGAGGGCTCAGTAGGTAAAGGTGCCTACCTGCTGTCAAACCTGACCACCCACGTTCAATTTCCCAGATCCACATGGTGGGAAGAAAAAAAACTGACTCCCAAAGTCGTTCTCTGGGCTCCATATGCACACTATCACAGGCATGCCCACACAAGTACATGCACAGACAAATAAATAAACATAATGAAAAAAATAAAGGTCAAGTTTATAGTCTCAGTGTAAAAATAAGCTGCCACATAAAAATAGAGACACACAGACACACACTCTTATATGCACACATCAGATTCAATGAAGACTGACAGAACTAAGTATGTCTGCAGGGATGAAAGTAAATTAACCAAATCTTGTTTTTATTTTTCTTGAAGAGCTTCTAAAAAAGAAAAAAAACAACAAACTTATTTCCGATACCTTTCGAGCTTCCTTCCTTACTGAGTCAGAGTATGTAGAGCAGCGTCTAGAAATCTGTGTGTTTTACGCTCCCCACAGGTGCCTGAAGGCCGCTGAGGTCAGGCCAGCTGCAGAGAGTCAGAGCTCAAACGCCCTGGCGGTGAGTCCTTAGAAAATGCCGCCATCTAGCGGAAGTTACAACCTAGACCTGGAGGCTTTTTTGTTTCGTTATTCTTTTTTCTTATTTTTTACCTCATGTGCATTGGCATTTTGCCAGAATTGGCATTTTTTGTGAATGTATGTCTGTGTGAGGGTGTTAGATAGTTGTGAGCTGCCATGTGGGTGCTGGAAATTGAACTCGGGTACTCTGAAAGAGCAGCCAGTGCTCTTAAACTCTGAGCCATCTCTCCAGCCCTTGGGTTTTTTTTTTTAAAGATTTATTTATTTTATTTTATGTATGTGAGTGCACTGGAGCTATGCAAACGGTTGTGAGCCTTCATGTGGTTTTTGGGAATTGAACTTTCAGGACCTTTGCTCGCTCCAGTCAATTCTGCTTGCTCCAGCCCAAAGATTTATTTATTATTATACATAAGTACGCTGTAGCTGTCTTCAGACACACCAGAAGAGGGTGTCAGTTCTCATTATTGGTGGTTGTTAGCCACATGTGGTTACTGGGATTTGAACTCAGGACCTTCAGAAGAGTAGTCAGTGCTCTTACCCACGGAGCCATCTTGCCAGCACCCTAAAAATTTATTTATCTTATGTATATGAGTACACTATAGTTGCCTTCAGACACACCAGAAGAGGGCATCAGATCCCATTACAGATGGTTGTGAGCCACCATGTGGTTGCTGGGAATTAAACTCAGGATCTCTGGAAGAGCAGTCAGTGCTCTTAACCTCTGAGTCATCTCTCCAACCTTTTGGTTTTTGTTTTTTGTTTTTTGTTTTTTGTTTTTTGTTTTTCAAGACAGGGTTTCTCTGTGTAGCCCTGACTGTCCTGTAACTTTCTCTGTAGACCAGGCTGGCTTCAAACTCAAAGGTTAGAGACACCATCACTCAATGACTTGGAGGTTTTTAATCTCATTTACAACTTAAATGTTTGAATTTATGATTGTCAAGTTGACTTGCACAGCTACTTACATTTTTTTAAATTACATTTATCTCTTTAGTGTGTGTGTGTGTGGAGGTCAGAGAACAACTTTCAGAAGCTGCTTCTGTCCACCTACTATGTGGGTTTCAGAGATCCAACTCAAGTCCTGAGGCAATGCTGCAACTACCTTCACGAGCTGAACCATCTTGTCAGCTCTTTTGAAAAAGACTACTTTTTGAAAAAAGCTTGCAGAAGGGAGGCAATTTCTGAAAGTGCACATCTTTTCATCAGAGTAAACCAAATCTTTCTTTCTTTCTTTCTTTCTTTCTTTCTTTCTTTCTTTCTTTCTTTCTTTCTTTCTTTCTTTCTTCTTTTTTTAGGGACCTCCAAGCAGTTGTCTGGACAGACTTGAATTTACAATACTTGTAGGATAGGTAAAAGTTAAATAAAATGATATAAGGAAAAAAAGAGGAAAGTCCTTTCTAATGTAAGGTTTAAGAAAACTCAAAAGCCACAGTTTCTGGGCGTAGTTCCATGTGCCGGCTCGTCTTGTGAGAGAAGAGTAATGGAAAAGGTTATGAGTTTTGTTCTAATCACTTCTGTTGCCACAAGTTGACACCCAGCATCCACACTGTCACTACTGTATGTGCCCTCTTAAACTGCAAATGCTTGCTCTCCCTCCTGCTCACTCCTTCCCCTCCCCACCCCTTCTTTCTCCATTTTGGGGATCGGTCCCTAAGCATGCCAGGCAAACGCTCTCTCACTGAGCTATCTGGGGCCCACAGGTTCTGATGTGTCATGGACGCTGCCACTACTTACTGTTTGCTCTTGTTTGGAAATGTGCAAACACCTGCCTTTAGGGTCATCTTGTGCAACAGTTCTATCGGTTAGGTATTAATTAGATACATTTTGTGCAGGATGTGTTAAGTGTGGGCATAGTGGTGCATCCTTTTATTTCCATCATTGGAGTGTCTAAGGCAGGAGGACTGCTGGGAGTCTGAGGCCAACCTTGACTACATAGATAAATTTGAGGTCAGTCTAGGCCACAGAGCAAAACCAGAAGAGACACTAAAATCTAGAAAAGCAAAAAGCCAAATAAGTAACATAACTAGAGAAAGAGGGAAAACCCAGTTAGAGCTCCCAGATGGGATGGGAAGGGCAGGATGCCAGGCTACTCTCAACTACACTGCAAGTTAGAGGCCAGTTTGGGCTATGAAACTCTACTTCAAAAAACATCCGAACAGGCTGGAAAAATGGCTCAGTGGTTGAGAGCAAGGACTGCTCATCTGGAGGTCCTGAGTTCAATTCCCAGCAATCACATGGTGACTTACAACCATCTGTAATGGAATCTGATGCTCTCTTCTGGTGTGTCTGAAGAGAGCAATGGTGTACTCGTATACATAAAATAAATAAATCTTTTTAAACAATCAAACAAGAACTCAGAGATCTACTTAATTTCAGAGCTTCATTTAGTTATGGTGGAAGCTGTGACTAAGTTCCACCCTTACCCAGTTATTGGTTTTGGGTTTTTGAGTTTGTTTTGGTTGTTTTGTTTTGTTTTGGTTTGATTTTGTTTTTCCTTGAGACAGGGTTTCTCTGTGTAGCCATGACTGTCCTGGATCTCACTTTGTAGACCAGACTGGCCTTGAACTGAAGAGATCCACCAGTCTTTACCTCTCAAGTGCTGGAATCAAAGGCATGCTCTGCCACACCTAACACTATTATTTGTATTTATGCATGGGGATGTGTGTGCATGCCTCCTGTGCAGGTCAGAGGGCAAACTGGCAAGAGTCAGTTCCCTCCTTCCACCTTGTGGGTTCTGGGGATTGAACTCAGGTCATTAGACTTAACAGCAAGCACCTTTGCCTGCTGAGCCATCTCACTGGGCCCTGGTTGTATTCTTGTCCTGTGCCCATAATAATATGACAATGTCCTGTTACACATGCTATAAGTGTAGCTAGGAGACAGTGGCCCAAGCTGGCAGCTCCTGGAATATTAACCATATTCCCTTTATATTTGAGAGGATTGGTTTCAGAAACCACTACATCTACAGATACCAAAATCCCTTTCAAATCCCTTATATATTAATAAAATGGCATCACATTTGCATGTGTCTCTGCATAGCCTCCTGAGTTATCTCTGGATGACTGTGAAACCTAGTGCACACTACGGGGCATTGTTTGGAAAGAACCATGAGAGAAAAAATAGCCTGTATGTGTTCAACACAGTTGCATTTTGTTAAAAACCCAAATCATTCTGACCACTGATACTGAAGCAAACTACTCTAAAAACAGCTACACGTTTATACAAACATGTGCGGCACACGAGTCTCGTCTGTAACCATGGGCAAAGGCTGTCCACCTCCTCTTGGAATTGTACAAAACAACATAAAAAGGTAGTTGCCAGCTGGCTGAGGCTGTCAGCTGACCCCGGTTTCCTCCTCTGGGGGTAGCTCAGACTAACCCTAAGTAGTTATTTGCTCTCTTGCTCCCGAGCTGTTGCGTTCCACACTCACTGTGCCAAGGCTGTGTCATGGCAGAGCATTAGAACTTATTAGTGACCTCAGGTTCAACGCAGCACCGGGGTGGATATGACCGCCCTCACTGCCCAGTCCTGATCCCCTATGTGGCCTAAGTCCATAGAACTCTTTGGAAATTTCTCTTGGACAGCTCATAAGCGTCCTTCCTCTAGTGAAATGTCCGAGGAGGTCTGGTTTCATCCTGTTTTCCCCTGGGCTATTGTTCCATTCTGCGCTGGTCAGAAGTTCTCCAGCACGTCCTCCTTGGACACAGTCATTTCCCAGCTTTCCTCCAGACTCCTGGCTCTTTTCCTTCCTGTGAGACTAGGCACCCACACACATGTAGCACCTCCCCCCAACACACACACACACACACACACACCCTGCATAGAACAAATAAGTCTTTTTTCAAATTTTTATTAGATATTTTCTTCATTTACATTTAAAATGCTATCCTAAAAGTCCCCTATACCTTCCCCCCGCCCTGCTCCCCTACCCACCCACTCCCACTTCTTAACCTTGGTGTTCCCCTGTACTGGGGCATATAAAGTTTGCAAGACCAAGGGGCCTCTCTTCCCAATGATGGCTGACTAGGCCATCTTCTGCTACATATGCAGCTAGAGACACGAGCGAGCTCTGGGGGTACTGATTAGTTCATATTGTTGTTCCACCTATAGGGTTGCAGATCCCTTCAGCTCCTTGGGTACTTTTTCTAGCTTCTCCATTGGGGGCCCTGTGTTCCATCCTATAGATGACTGTGAGCATCCACTTCTGTATTTGCCAGGCACTGGCATAGCCTCACAAGAGACAGCCATATCAAGGTTCTTTCAGCAAAATCTTGCTGGCAGATGCATAATAAGTCTTTTTAAAAGTAATTAAAAAGACTTACCTGACTGTTACTATTTAGATAGAGTCTCCAGCCTGGGCTGGCCTCAGATTCCATATGTAGCAAAGGATAGCCTTTCTGATCCTCTGGCCTCTACTTCCTGAGTGCGAGGATTACAGGTTTGCATTACCTTAGCAGGTTTAAGCACTGTTAGGGATGGAACCCAGGACTTCATATCATTTATAATTTCGGTCCAAATGTTCACCATCCATAGTTAGATTTGTCTATGGGCTGGCATAGGACCAAGGAGATGACTCAGTGAATGAAGCTCTTGCTACACACATCTAAGGGCCTGAGTTCAGATCCCCAGACCCATGTCAAGCCTGCTATGATGTTATACATCTGTAATCCAATCCTCCTATGTCAAGGTGGGAGACTGAGGCAAGAGGATCCTCAGAAGCTTGTGAGCTGGCCAGACCATCATACAAAGCAGCAAACAGGAGACCTTGTCTTGCTGGGCAGTGGCAGTGCACACCTTTAATCCCAGCACTTGGGAGCAGAGGCAAGCGGATCTTTGTGAGTTCGAGGCCAGCCTGGTCTACAGACCAAGTTGGAGGACAGCCAGAGCTACACACAGAAACCCTGTCTCAAAAACAAACAAACAAACACACACACAGAGAGAGAGAGAGAGAGAGAGAGAGAGAGAGAGAGAGAGAAAGAAGAGGGGTCTTGTCTCAAAGAAGATGGAAGCTAAGGAATGACATCTGAAATTGTTCTCTTTATCTGTGTGCTGCAGCATAACCTTGTACACAACGCTTTTCCTCCTTCCCTATACCACTCCCTCCCACACAAATAAAAACAAATAAAAAAGAGGTATATCTACTTAATGGAATACTATTTGGCAATCAAAATAGATGGCAAATAGAACAAGATCTTAATCTTGGAATTTTTTTTTTTTTTTGAGTACAGATGCACCAGAAGAGGGCACCAGATCTCACTATAGATGGTTGTGAGCCACCATGTGGTTGCTGGGATTGAACTCAGGACCTTCAGAAGAGCAGTCAGTGCTCTTAACTGCTGAGCCATCTCTCCAGCCCTTATTTATTTATTTATTTATTTATTTATTTATTTATAGAAAATTTTGTTTGTTTGTTTGTTTCTTTCAAGACAGGGTTTCTCTGTGTAGCCCTGGCTGTCCTGGAACTCACTCTGTAGGCCAGGTTGGCCTTGAATTTATAAATCTGCCTGCCTCTGCCTCCCAAGTGCTGGGATTAAAGGCATGCGCCACCACTGCCAGGCAATCTTGGAAATGTTAAATAAAAGTTATAAAGGTTCACATTTTTACCATTCCAGTCACATAAAGGACTCAAGTGGGCAGAGCCAGAATGTAGGCTAGTGGTTACTTAGGGCTTGAGAAAAGGATGAGGAAATGGAAATTAATGACCAGGGTGTGGGGTTTCTTTCTGGGTTAGTGAGACTATTCTTTTTTTTTTTTTTTTTTTTAATTTATTCCTTTTTGTGTGAGTACACTGTAGCTGTCTTCAGACACACCAGAAGAGGGCATTAGATCTCGTTACAGATGGCCATGAGCCACCATGTGGTGGCTGGGAATTGAACTCAGGACCTCTGAAAGAGCAAGTCAGTGCTCTTAACCACTGAGCCATTTCTCCAACCCTAGTGAGACTATTCTAAAGTTGATAATAGCAATGATGCTCAACTTTGCTAATATCGCCAAGCCATTGAATTATTCTAAATGGGTAGGTTGTATGTGGTATGTAAATTATTTTACAGGCAAACCTGGGGGCTGGAGAGGTGGCTCAATGGTTAAGAGAAACTGCTGCTCTCCCAGAGGACCTGGGCTCTACACATGGCAGCTAACAATGGTCTATAACTCTAGACCCAGGGAACCAACACCTTCTAGCCTCTGTGGGCCCTGCACACAGGTGGACCACAAACAAACATACGTATAAAGTAAAATTCATTTTTTTTAAAAGTCAACTAGATATGTCAAAGCAAACAGGAAGGTTGTGCTGATGTCAGACAAGCTAGCTCTGAAATAAGGAATATTACCAGAAATAAAGAGGGACATTTCAGGGCTGGAGAGATGGCTCAGTGGTTAAGAGCACCAACTGCTCTTCCAGAGGTTCTGAGTACAATTCCAAGCAATCACATGGTGACTCACAAACATCTGTAACAGGATCTGAAGAACAGGTTCTCGAAGAACCAAAAAAAAAGAAGAAAGAAACTAAGGCGGTGGGGGTGGGGGTGCTGGACAGATGGCTCCAGAGGTCCTGAGTTCAATTCCCAGCAACCACATGGTGGCTCACAAACATCTATAAATGGGATCTGATGCCCTCTTCTGGTGTGTCTGAAGACAGCAACAGTGTACTCACATAAAATAAATAAATCTTCAGAAAGAAAGAAAGAAAGAGAGAGAGAGAGAGAGAGAGAGAGAGAGAGAGAGAGAGAGAGAGAGAAAGAGAGAAACTAAGAGAAAGAAAGAAAGAGAAAGAGACTAAGGCAGGTGGGTGGTGCGCACCTTTAATCCCAGCACTTGGGTACAGAAGCCAGTGGACCTTCTGAGTTCAAGGCCAGCCTGGTCTACAGAGCAAGTTTTAGGAGAGCCAGGGTTACACAGAGAAACCTGTCTAGAAAAACCAAAAAGATTAAAAAAAAAAAAAAAAAAAAAAAACTAAACAAGCAAAACTAGAAGAGCCATGAGTAG
>NC_034603.1:73806923-73814499 GCF_900095145.1 Mus pahari
CCAGGGTTACACAGAGAAACCTGTCTAGAAAAACCAAAAAGAAAAAAAAAAAAAAAAAAAAAAAAAAACTAAACAAGCAAAACTAGAGGAGCCAGGAGTAGTGGTACATACCTCTAACTGTAACTCTTCAGAAAAGGAGTTAAAAAAAAAAAAAAAAAAAAGACAAAGCAGAGAATATCAACAAAGCCAAAAATGATAAATCTCTTTGATGGGGTAGAGCACATTCCTGATTCGCAGCACTTGGGGAGGCTGAGGCAAAATTATGAATTTAAGACCAGTTTGGTCTACTCAAGCAAGACATTCTCTGAATAAAAAAGGAGCAGGTGCTCGGCGTGGTGGCCACGCCTTTGATCCCATCGAGGCCAGCCTGGTCTACAAAGTGAGTTCCAGGATAGCCAGGGCTACACAGAGAAACCCTGTCTCAAAAAACAAAAACAAAAACAAGCAAACAAAAAAGGAGCAGGTGAGATGTCTCAGTGGGCCTCTAGAAACTTCCAACCATTAAACCTATCAAAGATTACTGTATTTTGTCAAATAGCATTTGGTTGTATAGACAACAAAATTTATACTTTCTCATAAAAGAGCCTTTGCGTATTCTCAGTTGTGGGGTACTGCTTTTGAATAATATGCTTTTTACAATTATGCATGAAATTTTTATGTGTGCACAAGTCTTAATTCCTCTTGAGTAAATTCCCAGATATTAACAGGTCACCTGGCAAGTGGATGTTTACAAGAAGTTAGTTGTTTAACTCCTTTTTCAAAAATGACTAAGTCATTCTATTCCCAAACATAATTGGGAGCAAAGCTCTGCATCCTGGACAGCTTACAATACACAACCAAGCGCACAATATACAGAATAAAGATCTTAAACTGGGCGTTTGAGTCTTTTTAAGTGCTGGAATTACAGATTAGTCTTGAAGCCAGGCCGAGGGAGGATAATCTCAAACTGAGGACCAGAAAGATCCTCTTAATCAAATCAGGATTCATTCATGTATACAGCCTTTGCTCCTACGGATCCTTTGAACCCAAGAGGCACTTCCGTTCATTTTCCCAACCTCAACCTGGCTGCTGGGACATAGTACTTTACACGTGTCACGTTTTCATTTGTCTGGTTCTGCTTACTGCTAAAGGACCCTCTAATTGCCCCCAACTTAGGTGTAGGAGGGATTTTTAAAATTTATTTTTATTTTTTTCCGAAAATGCAAGAAGCTCGCAACTCAGTTTCGTCTCAGCTCTATGGTTGGCGGACCTATCTACACGCTGGAGGACTCAGAAAGCACAGCCAATGAACCCGTCGCCCTCGCGCACGCGATAAGAAAGCTGGCTCCCTACTGGTCAATACTGCAGAAGCCCGCCCAACAACTTCCGGACGCTTTCTTTAAGTGAAGGCCACACGGCCGTTCCGGCCTCTTAGCGACAGGGACATCTTTAAGGTAATGTGTACTTAGGGTGAGCAGAGACGCCGCACGCTTTGTGCTGGGTGGCCGGCGGTGATGACACTCCATACAAAGCACGCGTTAGACTGCTGATCCGGGTGATGCGAATCGGAGTCTGAGCCGACCGCAGCGGCAACGGGAGGTGGCGAGCGAGCCGACTTCGTACGCTCACCCTTTGCTTCTCTTTCAGGTCTGCCCTGCGCGGGACAGCGGACAGCGTGGACTTATTCCGCCTTTCCCCAAACCTCTGAATAAAGTGTTTAAACAACCCCGCTGGTGTCTTGTGTGTCACTGTCGCCGACGCGCTGCCTTTGAGCCCCCGGCGCACCTTCTCGTGGTGCCGGGGGTTAAGCTGCGGCGCCATAGCAAACTGCTGGCGCATAACTGGGGCCGCCTGCCCTTGCGGGCGGCCCTTTTAACCGCTAGCTACAGGCTCAGCAGCCTCCTACACGCCACTTCGGGAGTGGAGGGCGTGCCCAGGCCATAGGCCTAGGTTTTGGAGTAGCTATGGCCTCGAGTGATACTTGCTCAAGTAGATCCTGTCCTTTGTCCTAAACCCAAGTGTGGGTAGTACTTGATGTCTTGCCTACGGAAACGTGGGATGGGAGGAGCCCTGGACGTGTACGGATGCCGTCTGTGGCACACGGGGGATGGAGCTGGTAATTAAATCAGGCCTCCTAGGGGAGTCTAGGGCACTAGAGGTCAGGGTGCTTGGCCAGCAGATATACGAGAGGGTGGGCCCCCTGTTCTGGGTCGGGTGGAGCCAACTAGCACGCATTAAGCAAAATCTGGGTAACTGAGACCACTGACCTAGAAACTGAAGCGGCTTCTTACCGTTCCTGAGCGAAGTTGCTTAATTGGAGCTTACTAGCAAGCAATTAGAACAGAGTAGTTAGATGAAATTTTGGATTAAACAAAACAGGAAGCTTTAAGGGGCTGGTCCCATAGACCAGTTTTTCTAGAAAACATCCCCCTTGGTTCCATAAGAAGTGATGGATTTCTTCAGTTGCATTCCTACGGATGGAGGCTAGCAAGGGTGGCTAAAACTAGCCTTGTGAGGGTCTCAGTGCATTCGCGCCCCTGTGGGCTTCTCTAAAAAATAACATGCTTGTCTGGTGTTTGACATGAGATATTTATTTTGTGAGACAATGCAAGCGATTGTGGATTCCCACATTTTAAGCTCGGCGGGGTGCAGTCTCCAATCTAGTCTTTAGTTACTGCAGAGAAAGACTAGCGAAGGAGAGGTGGACTCTTGACAGGGAAATAGGAGAAATTAAAGCAGTACAGTGACTGGAATGGTCAAATAATTTGTCATGTTTTAATGGGATGATTAAAATAAAGGCTCAAATAAGTTTTCAATATATTAATTTCTTTAAAGTCATCTTCAAGCAAGGTGCTGTTTAAGAAAAAAAAAAACTTAGCTTTGTCCACAGACAGTAAATTATCAGAAGTTACTCAAGGTAATTTTGACATTGGATGCAGCTTTAAACAAACAAGAAAACCTAGTAGGTCTCCTCAAAGCAAATTATACAATTAGAGCCCCGAGTTTGTAAACTAAACATTCTGACACAAATGCATGAACTTAAGTTGGCAACATTAAAGAAAGGTCACAAGTGCATGTGTGGATGTAGTGCTTGCCACTGAGGAGAAAGGAAAGTCCATTTGGCCATCAGAGAAGGGGACTGCCCACAAACCTCCCAAACCGGTTAGATCATCCTACAGCACACAGAAAAACCAGAAAAGAACACTTTGGCTCCCACTTTCTGGCCCTGCCCCATCAGTACCAGGGAGGGACAATCAGTCATTGTATGCAGTGTTTTGACATTGTCACATTCGCTCATGTCTCTAGAAAAGTCAAGATTGGTTGGGAAGCAAGGTGATTGTACCTCTGGGATGGTTTGATCTCATGGCTTTGCCTGGTGTTCACATGAAGCCCACCCCCAGTGAAAGTGTGGGTGTGTATGTTCTATGGCTACTTGCTTCCAAAATGCACAATTTAATATGAAAAAAGTTGCTATGCCTATTTTACCACAAATGGCTCACAAAACCACACTCCACATGGGTTACCACAGTGACATTCTCCAAGGATGGAGGGCCGCAGTCATGCGTACAAAGTGTAGAGTGGAAAAATGTTCCATTGTGCACCAGCTGCCTGAGGAAAAGCTTTGGAGGAGTCAAAAGGCAAGGGGAAGCCTTCTAGTTGTACAGCTTTGCTCTGAATGTGCTCATTTGCTGTCATAAAACCTGGTAGACTTAAAAAAAAAAAAAAAAAAAAGCCATGGTGGGAGTCAGCTGTAGCTCTGGCTCTACCATGACAGTTCAAGTCTCCTTTGCCAGTCAAAGCTTTGCATCAGACAAACCAGATACTAGTCACCAGATGCAGGGAATGACACCTCAGTGGAATGGGCCAGCAGGCAGAGGGCAGAAGCAGTCCTTTAAGAGACAGTGGCTGTGGCACCAGGAAAGGCCACCCCCCACAGAATAGATGGCAGCCACAAATCCCACACCTTGAGCTAGGTCTCATAATACTGGGAATGTCCCAGCTTCACCAATCACAGCTGGTCAGAGGTCTCCACAGGTGGCTCTTTCAAGAGGCAGGAAGTGGAGCGAGGGTCCATGGCCGAGTGCATTATAGGGATATAAACGTCATCCATGTTTGGCATGACAAACACTTTCTGTAGGGAGAGATTAAAGGAGAGCATGTATCAGGCAAGCGTCCTTCATACATAAACTATTTCCCTATACATCCCAAGCATGTTCTATCATACTGTCTCATACTGTATGTGTCGACTTTAACAGCTTCCCACCTTATTTATTGAGACAAGTCTCACTGAATTTAGAGCTAATCAATGACTAGACTGGCTGGCGAGTGAGCTGGGATTTCATGTGGATGTTGGATATTTGAACTCAGATCCTCAGGCCTGTGTTACTAAATGGCCAGCTCCTACATTCTTGAACTTAAAAAGAGCCAAGGAGGGCTGGAAAGATGGCTCAGCCTGCTCTTCCAAAGGTCCTGAGTTCAAATCCCAGCAACCACATGGTGGCTCACAATCATCTGTAATGAGATCTGATGCCCTCTTCTGGTGTGTCTGAAGACAGCTACAGTGTACTTAGATATAATAATAAATGAATCTTAAAAACAAAACAAAAGCCAAGGAGTTGGCAAGGTGGCACACACTTTTACTCCCAGCACTTGGGAAGCAGAAGCCAGCAGATCGCTATGCATTCAAGGCCAGCCTGATCTACAGGGTGGGTTTCAGAGCAGAAAAACTGTGTCTGGAAAAACCAAACAACGACAAAAAATAAAGAGCCAAATACAGGAAGAACTTGGTGTGATAGCTTTGAGGCAAGAGCCCTCAGTTTCATAAACAATGTATAAATGTAGTAACTATGTAAGAAATGTTCATCAACCTTAATGCAGGAGAACTGGCTTAGCAACTGCAGTATTTCAAAATCATGCCCATGATATATTCCAGGTGAATTTGTTCTTTTAAATCTTAGCACAAATGTAAGCTGAGTTTTTCACATCAAGAAAATCCTAACATGGTGGCTGCACAAAGGATATTGAGCAGTACATAGTGACTGTTCTTTTTTCTTTTTTTTTTTTTTGAGACAGGGTTTCTCTGTGTAGCCCTGGCTGTCCTCGAACTCAGAAATCCACCTGCCTCTGCCTCTGCCTCCCAAGTGCTGGGATTAAAGGCGTGTGCCACCACTGCCTGGCAGTGGTTGTTCTTTGCACACTGTAACTGTGTGTGGATTCTGACAATGCATTTGTGCTTCAGCAATACTCTTAGAGAAACAAGCAAGCATGCAGGAGCAGTGGGCAGCCTTCAGCTGTCCAAATGTGTCCAGGACCAGGCACCAATCAATCTCTGTCTTTTCTCTCCTTCCTTTGTTTCCTGTAGTCTAAGACCTCCCAAAACAGTGACCTGCCCAGATGATAACAGGACCCGGGGATGCAAGAAACATGAAAAGCCTGAAGGCACGAGGTTTCCCTAACTAGGTTTAAAGTATTTTTCTATCTGGTGAAAATAGTAGGCTTTTATCAGAAACTAGTTATTAGTTATATTTAATTTCTAGCTTTTAAATACTAATAGTTTTTGGCTGGGCAGTGGTGGCGCACGCCTTTAATCCTAGCACTCGGGAGGCAGAGGCAGGCGGATTTCTGAGTTCAAGGCTAGCCTGGTCTACAGAGTGAGTTCCAGAACAGCCAGGGCTACACAGAGAAACCCTGTCTCAAAAACAAACAAACAAACAAAAACAAAACAAAAGAAATAGTTTTTAGAAAGGCAAAAAGCTAAGGGCCAGGAGGAAGGTTAGGCAGGTGCAGGTGCTGGATCCTGAGTCTGAGACCTAAGCTTAACCACCCGCACCCTCATGGAGGAAGAGAACTGACTGCAGGTTGTCCCTCCCCACACACACAGGCACACACACACACATACACACATATACACACACACACACACATGCACTCGTACGCACGGGCACACACGAGAGCGCGTGCACGCGCGCGCGCGCACACACACACACACACACACACACACACACACACACACACACCTGAAAGTGGAGCCTGGGAGACAACCCTTTCCCTGAGGTGCTTTCCTTCCAAGCATGAGGACCTGAGTTTTGATGACTGAAACCCAGGTTGGGCAATCCCAGGGCTGGAAAGACCGAGACCGGCAGATCCCTGGAGCTCACAGCCTGCTAGTCTAGACCGTCTTGTCAAGTTCCAGACCAATAGAGACCCTATCACAAAACACAAGGTGGACAGTGCCTGAGGAATGACACACGCATGCATGTGCACGCGTGCGCGCACACACACACACACACACACGTATGCACACACACACACACCCCAAACTTAAAATATACCAATGAAAAGGAATACAAATATTCTTCAAAGAGGTAAATTCATGACTAAGTAAATAAAGCATTTGCTAACCCATAAATTTTGAGGTACTTTGTTATTCTTAAAATTTTGAGACAGGATCTCTCCAGGCTGTCCTGGAACTCAGTATATGGAGCAATCTGGCCTGCCTTTGTCTCAAGTGTCAGGATTAAAGGTATTCACCCCCACACCTAGCTTCCATAAAATTTCAAGACAGCCATCCTTCAAATATTGGATCAAGCGGCTGGGGTGGGGTAGGATGGTTCAGTGGTAGAAAGAGAGTGCTTGCTTAGCATATGCCAGGCCCTGAGTTTGATTCCCATTACCACAAGTAAAACAAAACAAAAATCTGATCAAAATCTGAAAGAAGTAGCTCATGCCAGGCAGAACGTAGTAAGCAGGTTTGGAGGGTGAACTCTGGCTTAGGTGTTATTTAAGGGAGGCCCAAATGACTTTAGATTCCCAAGACAGTTGTTGCTGGCATAGTCTCCTGCAAGCGTCTGAGAGCATCTTTGCTGCCCACCTGCTGGGTGCGGCCCGCTGCCCAGTTCCTGACTTCATGCAGGTTTACTAGAACTGGGCACCATCATCCTGCTTTAAACACATCTGCTGGGTTTCCTTTGAGTCTATTTCATGGAAAAGTTTCAGGGTCTTTGAAACCATTCCTAAAATATTAAGCCCAGGCCTGAACACAGGGGTTTCCTCCTGGGATGACATCCAGGCCTTCCATTCCATCCGGTGTCCTTGTACTCTGTGGGAAACACAGGGCAGTTTTACCTGAAGCTCCTGCTCCAGTTTCTTCTCAATCCACTCTGTCACGTGAACTAAAGTCACTTCTCTTTCTCCGAGTTTTGGCCGAGCTTTCAGCTCCACATACGGTGGCTTCCGGAAACCATACCTTTGTAAAGAAGACAGTTACCGAATTTAAGGAGAGAACGGAAGTGGGCAAGCACTGGCACCGGCACCACAGAGCCCTCGCTGGCTAGGGGTGATCACTAAGTGACCTCCAGTTCTGAACTGCCACATTCCTAACTCAGCATAGCACACGTGAGCTCGGAACGCCACTGTCTGTTGGGCAGTGTAGGGCTCTAAAGGGATTCAGAGCAGTGCTGACAAGGGAGAAGAGCTGAGAGATCAACTGCAGAAGGCTAGGGACTGAGCACTGCTTTAGGGTTCTTATTTCCCTAAAATGGTAATGGACTTTCTCTTTGTATTTTTTTTGTTTTGTTTTGTTTTTTGTTTTTTTGTT
>NC_034603.1:73814824-73815963 GCF_900095145.1 Mus pahari
CTACAGAGTGAGTTCCAGGACAGCCAGGGCTACACAGAGAAACCCTGTCTCGAAAAACAAACAAACAAACAAACAAAAAAAGCGACAACTTTTGAAAGACACAGCCTCCTTCTGAATGGCATCTCTATGAGAGGGTCGGTCCTAAGCAAGCTCAGGCAGAGAAAGGTCTATATACTGCTTTTTCTTCACCATGTGCCAAGTCATGTTTTTCTCAGTCTTGCTATGACTGTCAGGCTGGCTTTGAACTCTCCAATTCTTCCTGTCTCTGCCGCTTGAGTGTGCAGGTGACAGGAATTTGATTATCCTGCCTCACCTCTGCCACATCCCTCTCCCAGTCATCACACCTCTGCCTCACCCACATCACACCCTGCCTTGCCCTTGTCACACCCCTGCCTCACCCCTGTCACACACCTGCCATGCCCTTGTCACACCCCTGCCTCACCCACATCACACCTCTGCCTCACCCACATCACACCCTGCCTTGCCCTTGTCATACCCCTGCTTCACCCCTGTCACACACTTGCCATGCCCTTGTCACACCCCTGCCTCACCCATCACACACCTGTCTTGCCCTTGTTATACCCCTGCTTCACCCTAGTCACACCCCTGCTTCACCCATCACACGCCAGCCTTGCCCTTGTCACACCCCTGCTTCACCCCTGTCACACGCCTGCCTTGTCCCTGACTCATCCCTGCCACACTGCGCCTTTTATGATTCCTACAGCAGATTGGCACTCAGAGCTGTTGGTGAAGTGTCCAGAGCAGCAGAGTGTGGTAGCACACACGTGTAATCCCAGCATCCAGGAGGCAAGGCAGGAAGAGCCTAGCCTGAAGATCAAAGACACTGACTAAAGTAAAGAGGAATAGAGAAGTCCTGAAAGTCTGTTCTGAGGAACAGTGACAGACATCGCTGTCTGGCTTCCCTCACACCAGAGTGCATGTCGTCACCTCATGAGGGCACAATAGACATAGACGTGAGACCCCTTTGAGACCTCATAGCTATCTCCAGTTATTTGGATTTATTCATTTGGTTTTTCGAGACAGGGTTTCTCTGTGTAGCCCTGGCTGTCCTAGAACTCACTCTGTAGACCAGGCTGGCCTTGAACTCAGAAATCTGCCTGCCTCTGCCTCCCAAGTGC
>NC_034603.1:73816558-73818679 GCF_900095145.1 Mus pahari
TCATGTGTGTGAATAGGGATGGCCCCCACAGACTCATGTGTGTGAATAGGGATGGCCCCCCACAGACTCATGTGTGTGAATAGGGATGGCCCCCACAGACTCATGTGTGTGAATAGGGATGGCCCCCACAGACTCATGTGTGAATAGGGATGGCCCCCACAGACTCATGTGTGTGAATAGGGATGGCCCCCAGATTCATGTGTGTGAATAGGGATGGCCCCCCCACAGACTCACGTGCGTGAAAGAGATGGCCCCCAGACTCATGTGTGTGGATAGAGATGGCCCCCACAGACTCATGTGTGTGAATAGGGATGGCCCCCATACTCATGTGTGTGAATGCTTGGGCCATGGGGAATAGCACTATTAGGAGGTGTGGTCTTGCTGAAGGAAGTGTGTCACTGTGGGGATGGGCTTTGAGGTCTCCTATGCTCCAGTCTCCTTCTGTTGATCCTTCTGATCCCCCAGTACCATGCTTACCTGCACACTGCCATGTTTCCTGCCATAAATGGACTGAACCTCTGAAACTGTAAGCCAGTCCCAACTAACATTTTCCTTTATGAGAGCTGCTGTGGTCATGGTGTCTCTTCACGGCAATGAAACCCTAGCTAAGACAATCAGTTATCATTACAATCTATCCATGAGGGGCTAGGGCAAGAGATGAAAGCACACAGAAGCAACGAATTATGAAGGTGGCCCACTCAAAGTAACACTGGCAATGTCTGTACAACACGTTTCCCTTGAGGGCTTTGAAAGTACACCAGCTGTGGTCTGAAGGTGGAAGTGTGGCTCAGGACCCCTGCATATTAGTGGACAGCACCTAGCTGTGTAGAGCAAGATGCAGAGTCAGAAGACGAGGATGAGCAGGGTGTCAAGCTCTTTGTGTGCCCACCAGGTGTTCTGCTCCTGGTGGCGGGAACCAGGTTCTACAGAAAAAAGTAAAATATGATGCAGATGATGACAGTGATAGAGATGATGATGATGAGGAGGAGGATAAGGAAACTGAAGAAAAAGCTCCAGGGAAGAAATGTATGAAACACTCTAGTAAAACACTCACTAAACACAAGCTGGAATGGAAAACCACCGATCTATCTATACCAAAATCAAAAGGTTAAGAATCAAAAGAATCCTTCAAAAGACAGAAAAAAAATCCCAATACACCAAAAGGACTGAGTTCTGTAGAAGACATAATGGCAAAAATGCAAGCAAGTCTAGAAAAGAGGAGGGGGTTCCTTTAAAAAAAAAAAAAAGTGGAGCCAAGTTCATAAATCATGTGAAGAATAGCTTCCAATGGCCGACCAGGAGGGTACTGGAGACTTCTGGTAGTGGAGAAGGCCTCTGTAAGAAAATGGTTTAAGGGGGCTGGAGAGACGGTTCAGTGGTTAAGAGCACTGACTGCTCTTTCAGAGGTCCTGAGTTCAATTCCCAGCAACCACATGGTGTCTCACAACCATCTCTAATGGGATCTAACACCCTCTTCTGGTGTGTCTGAAGACAGCTACAGTGTACNCATATACATAAAAAAAACAAAAACAAAAACAAAGAAAGCGGTTTAAACAGCTTGAAATATTCCCTCTTACTTCCCTTCTGTACCAACTGATATCTAGATGCCTGTCTTTTCATAATGCAAAGTAAAAGCTTTCCCCACTGCATTCTACAAATTCTGTCCATGCCCCTTTGCCAAGAATGTGTTATCTAAAATTCCTGTTTGGTTTTCAAGGATGGAACGCCATCCTTTCCTTGGCTGTAAGTATGAGTGGAATGTCATGATAGGACATAGTTGCAGTGGTGGGCAGACATGGGGATGGTGGGAAATAAACTCAGTATTTAACATTTTTAAAAAGTCTAGATAAGACACTGAGTGTTATCAAATTACCTAAAACTTTAATCTGTCATTGACAGTGTTATAGAAACACAGTAAAAATGTCAGTTTACTGTGCTTCTAATATGTTTTATGTTGTTATGTTTTTGAGGCGTGAAGGATAGAAAAAGGGCCTTGGTAGCGCACGCCATTAATCCCAGCACTTGGGATGCAGAGGCAGAGGCAGAGGCAGAGGCAGAGGCAGAGGCAGAGGCAGAGGCAGAGGCAGAGGCAGAGGCAGAGGCAGAGGCAGAGGCAGAGGC
>NC_034603.1:73819054-73851964 GCF_900095145.1 Mus pahari
GCTCTTCCAAAGGTCCAGAGTTCAAATCCCAGCAACCATATGGTGGCTCACAACCATCCGTAATGAGATTTGATGCCCTCTTCTGGAGTGTCTGAAGACAGCTACAGTGTACTTATGTATAATAAATAAATAAATAAATAAATAAATAAATAAATAAATAAATAAATAAATAAAAGAAAGAAAAAAATGTATCAACTCACTATTTTAGAATAACCTTTTAAACCTAGTACAGTAAGGTATTTAGAGTGTCTATTTCTGGAGTATGTGAGTGTGGACTTTTTAAAAAATGTATTTTATAGGTGGTTGTGAGTCACCATGTGGTTGCTGGGACTGGAACTCAGGATCCCTGGAAGAGCAGTCAGGGTCTCTGGGGGGTGCTGTATCTTCAGCACCCCCAGGTGGTACTTCCACCCAGAGCCTCCTATCACAGCAACAAGACCTAAGCGAGGGAGCGAGCATCTCCTCACTGCCTGGACTCTGCTACATGTGTGACTGTCATCTGTCAAGAAAGAAGGCCTTGAGAAGACTGAGCCAGTGCTGTGGCTCCACCCCAGACTGGGCAGAGACAGGGGCTGACTACAAAGGGCAATTGGTATTAATGGTTGAGTCAGCTTAAGAGAGAGGAAGACCAAGGACAGAAACAGCCTCTCCCACAAACTTCGCATTCACCTTAACTCTTCCTGACATATGAAGATCACCCTTAAAAATGTACAAGAGACAGTCATGGAAGAAAACACAATGATTAATGATTGACAAGAGTCTACTAAAAACAGTGTGGAAATGCTCTTGTCTAGGGTTAAGTAGACTGTGACTCTTATGGTCATGTGGTAAAGGGATCACTTAGGGCATATACGCACCATATCCGGTCAGTCGGGGGTGGGGGGATATTGACCGCCAAGGTCCCTCGACACTCTTGCACTTCCACAGTTAGCAGCAGTGGTGTATTCGAGACTTCTTCGATCTTCTTTTTAATGAATTCTGTCTCTGTTGCTTTTTGGAAATATTTTGATTTGGTGATCTTATCAACAAACCTCATAATCTTGCTTGTTCGATGACCTCCAACATACCTTCAAATACAGAATGCAGAGCTGTGTTAGCGTGAGTCTTGGGGGAGTAGGGTTCCCAGGGATCAATTTCAGGCTGTCAGGCTTGGCAGCAAATGTCTGTCAAGCTATCTCTCTGGCCCGAAATACCTTCCACTGGCGTGAGCCTTGTGACTCCACTGCTCTCCATAGCTTTCCCACTGTGACGCGACACACACTGTGGTCAGGGCACTCTGTTTGAGGAGGACTGTCCTGTGCACATAGGATATTTAGCACTATCCTTGGCTTCCAAGGATTAGATGGCAACAATGTTTTCCCTATTGAGATAATCAAATATGTGCCCACCCCCTGTGGGGGCTGAATCCCTTTTGGTTGAGAACTACTTTAGAGAACATGCACAGGTCAGACAGAACATTCTGACCGGACAGCAGATACCCAGACATCTGGACAGAGTCACCCCGCCCAGGAGAAGGCTCCTTTGTACCACTCTTGAGACTCAGCAAGAGTCCCTGTCCTACCGGGAACCTCTGTTTCTAGATAGCACACAGAGGTAATGCTGCAACGACAGACAGCAAAGCAACAATTCAATGCACTGTCACACCTACGCCTGGAGCTTTTCAAAGGGCTTGGAACTTGTGCCTCTTCCTTTAGAGGTTTAGAACTTAGAGGGAAAGCGACGTCAAGTGGATATGCTAGCAAGCCAAGAACATGCCTCCGGTCCCGCTCACTATCACAGACACGGGAAGCATGGCAGCGGGCTTCTTCACATCCTCTGCAGTTTCAGACATCACGGATAGAGTACATACAGAGATACATGTGTGTGTGTTGAATCCTGGGGCTGAACCCAGGGCCTTGCACATGCTGGCTGAGCATGCTACAACCAACACCTCTAACCCTAAACAAAAGTTCTAAGAGGTACCAACTGGGCTGGGCACACATCTGTGTTCTCTTCTCACCTTCTGTACAATTTCGAAGAGAGCAGGCTGCTATTTACTTATAAGTTTTTGCATCACCTGGTGCTGTAAATCTTATGTTTCTTTATTTCCTTTTAAGTAATGTAGATATCCTTACAGAAAGGTGCGAGATGCACTCTGACCATTACACTTCCACAGGAGCAGACCCAGAGAGCCCCCAGAGGAGGCTCCAGAAGAGCAGCTGGGTCATCCACAGTCTCTAAGTTCACAAAAGGCATAACCCAAGCCTCTGAGCTCTGCAGAGAGCAAGAGTGAGTAGACGGGGCTGTGGTGTGCACGGTTCTGGTCTCTCTGGACCACCAGGGGGAGCTGGTGTGCAGTCTGCACCCTCTGAAGACCTGGGAGCACTTCTGGAGACAAGCCTTTCCTTCCAAGGCTGAGATTTATTCACACTGAGAGGCAAAGCTAAAGCCTTCCCTCTTAGGACGTTTCACTCAGCGTGCAGGAAGAAGCTGAGAGGGGGAGGGAAAGACAGGCTGACTCCTGGCTGCTCCCTTGACCACCAGAGCCTCCAGAAGCCCCATCCACTCACCCTTCAGCCCCAGGGAGCGGCTGTTTGTCTCCAGCAGTGGGTTCTGGTGGGTCATCTTCCTCAGAGGAGCCAGCACTGGAGGATTCTTCATCACTGTCAGCCAGACAGTATGCCCTGGGCCTGCAACTGAATAGAGAGGAAGTCACTGGCAGTGCACGCATGTACAAGTGCACACGCATGCACACACACACACACACACACACACACACACACACACACACAGAGGGTCAAGAAGAAACCTCTGTCATATGTTGTCAATGTCACTAAGAGAGAACCCAAGAGTTCTTGGATTGGCTGCTTACTCAGTAAAATCTAGCCCCAAGTCCCCCGACAGGATCGCAGAGGACTTGAGCTCAGAACAGTTTGCTTTTGAGCATGCACCAGAAAGACAGGTGGTGGAGTGGGATGGAGTCACATAAAATGTAGGAGCCAGGTGGTGGTGGAAGTGGGGTAAATGGAAGAATGGACAGTTAGCAATGGCAGCTTAACGCTGGTGATGTGACAGCCTTACTAAGGATGAGGGGTACAGGCAAGTCTCTTGTCTACGGCTTAATTGCCCCTCAGATTAGTTTTGACTGAACTGATAAGATTAGATATATTACGCCATGTCTACTCCATCTCCTGGGGGTGGGGTCACAGAGAAAGCCCCAAAGCCACAAGGTGCCAAGTCTCAAGGGACTCAAAAAAAAAAAAAAAAAAAAAAAAAAAAATGTGAAGCAAAAAAAAAAAAAAAAAAAAAAAAAGCACTGGACATAAGATCTTAGGTACTTTTCTAGAACAGCTCAAATTTAGAGGCCAGGCTTTCCAGCCCCTTTATAGATAACTGCTCTTCACTAAACTCTTTAGGGTTCCAGAGGGGTGGGGCTTGCCGGGTCACCAGCAGAGCTGTGGGATCAAGGTTTCCTTCTGAGGTGCACCAGAGACTTCCTGACCTAGCAAAGATGTCTGCCTGCTTACGAGATTACTACTTGGGCCCCATCTCTATAGCTCAGGGACTTAGCTAGGCATGCCAGGGACAGAGGACAGAGCTGCCTCTGAACACTATTGAGCAACAAAATGATCACTAAACACGGCCTTGTTCTGCTGACCAGGGCAAAGTACTCAGGAAAGACAGCTTAGGCCCAGCCTCCCTGTTGCCGTTGCCCTCAGGTTCTCCACACCTCCTTGAGCCACTAGAAATCCACTGGGGTAACCATCTCCTGATTAATGGGGGTCAAGGGCAGAGCACACAGCTGCATGCATGAGAGGGCCAGGCTGAGCCTCTCACCCTGAAACCAGAGCTGGCTGTAAGAAGATCCCACTGATGTCCTCCCAGGCAGGACACAGAAATCCTGCTCACCCCGACTCTGAAATGGAGCCGGAGTTGCACCCACATGCTGGACTTCAATGTTGAAGGGGATGTCCCTTTGAAAAATACTTGCTTCCCCTCCCCCCAACAGGCCAGGCTAATTTAGAACGCTTCTGTGGTGTGCCCTTGCTGCTCAGAACTGCCTCGGAGGGCCTGTGGGAAGGCCACCCTCACAGAGCTCTTGGGTTTCCAATCTATACAGAAAATTCAATTCTCAAAAAAACTCTGAACTGGGTTTTTAAGATAAGGCGAGTCAGAAATGTAAACTGTCAGAGATTACACAACCCACCCGTATCTGTACCAAACAGCTGTGTTGCCGGCTTTCAAGCCTCACGCTGACAGGTGAGGACGCTGGCCTAACAGCAGGGGCAGGCCCTCATCCACATACAACGCAAAGCATCTGGGATCACAGTGAGATCAGCTGAGCGGTGGACCCTCACGTCCCCACCAATGTGTGCCGTCTGGCACCTCCATCCCCTGGGTGGAAGACGCCAACGGATGAGCGCTGGCTGCACTGAGCTCTGAGGGTCCAGAATGAATGACTCTTCTGCAGGACAGAGGGCAAGCTGCACTCCGCAGCCTCAAGTGAGCAATTTGGATAAGGCTGCCTAGGCTACAGTGTACCAGAGGCTGTGGAGTCCGGTTTTCACTAAATGGCATTTCTATCATCCAAAATAGGAGTCGAGTTACGTGGAACCTAGGACCACTGTGTGACTGTTTGGCTCAGACACAGTTTTTACAACTAAATGTACATGTTATGTTCTCTACCTTATGATGTCAACAAGAACTTTAGAGACACAGTACACGTCCTCAGAACAGATGTGTAGGAAGTGAGTACTGGCTCTAAACACAACTCAGTGTTCTATCCTCTCAGAGAGCCACTAAACAGGCTCATTCCAGTTACGCAGCCTCTGGTAAAAACCACTTGAGAACTGTGCCTAGAATCAGAAACTGAGAAAGTAAATTATGTTATCATGGTCTGTCTTGGGCTTTTTAAAAATTTCTTTCTTGAGATGGGGTCTCACTTTGTAGTCCAGGCTGACCTGGAACTCACTATGTAGCCTAGGTTGGCTTCAGACTCCGGCTAAGTCTCATGCCTCGGGTTCTCAAGAGTTGGGATTGCCAGCATGAACCACCATGCCTGGCTCAAATAATCATTATCACTTCTGGTAACTTCCAGCAGTCAGTCAGCCTATTTGTGTGTCTGGCTGTCTCTCTTTGCCTGGACACATGTCTGTGTTATATGCATGTGCAGTGCCTTCTGAGGCCAGAAGACAACAGAGCCTTGGAACTGGAGTTACAGGTGGTTGTGAGCTTCTGAGTGGGTGCTGGGATTTGAACTCTTGTCCTTTGGAAGAACAGCCAGCACTCTTAATGGGTAAGCTAGCTCTCCAGCCCCATTCCAGCAGTTTCTCAGACTACCTGCAAAGCATGCCGACTGCTATTGCTTTGGAATAGTTAAAAGAATGACATAGATGCCAAAGGTGATGGTAAAAAGCTTTACAGTGAAGAGTAAATAAGCATACTCAACAGCCCTGGGCGGGCCTCACTCCTCAGAAAGCATTAACTTTCTTTTACTTAAAAGAAACCAGTCTCATGCCTTCTTAGCTGCATGTGCCTTCAGACACACACACAGCTAGGACAAGACCTAGTTACGGTATCCTTGGCTCCTAGGTAAGGGTGCAGAGACTACACGCTGGCCCAAGTTGCACTGAGTACCTTGCAAAACTACCCCACTATCCATTTAAAGGATCAGTTGTGTAGGATGCATTCCTTCTGACTTATTTAAAGGCCCTTTGATGTGTTTATAAAAAGATAGAGAAGTATAAGATATGTTCTATGGGAGTGTGGTGAGGTATGGGGGAAAAGAGGTGTCTCAGTGGGCCCATGCTGAGCCATCCCTTCCACCCACCCCCCCAGGAACCTGCCAGTATAGACTAGAGTTTATTTGGGGCATGGGGAGGGGAGTTAAGAGAATAGTAGAAGCAGAGAAAGGCAGAGCGAGGGAGAGAGTAGAGAAGTAGAGGCCAGCCATGACCATGTGGAGAGAGGGAGGAAGGGAATGAGGAGAGAGGGGGAGCAAGAGGGAGAGGCAAGAGAGAGAGGAGGGGGCAAGCAGCCCCTTCTATAGTGGGTCGGCCTATCTGGCTGTTGCCAGGTAACTGTGGGGTGGAGCACAGACAGATGCTAACACCCTTTACAGGTGCCCCTGAAGCTGAGACTCCTCCCGCAGTGCTAGGGATGGAACCTAGGCTCTCACACATGCTAAGCTCTCTGCCCGAGCTACACTCCTGGTCCTTGGAATCCATTTTGACTGCCTTACTGCCCCAAAGTGGTTTAACTAGTGTGTGTCAAGAAGACATGCTGTTTGTGGAAGTACAAGCTTGAAAGACAAATGCCCATAAATGACTTTCAGAAGGAGCCAAGTTTGGCCTAAAGCAACCTAGATTTCAATTTCTCTGCCTTGTCTCTGGGTACCACTATAAGCAAACTTTCCACTAGAAGAGAAAACTTCTACAAGTTCCCCAAGAGCATAGTCATTTGAGTGGGCACTGAACGAAACACTGAGGCCGCCACAGCCCTGCCAAAGCTAGGCCCTGGGCAAACCTTGTGGCCTGAGGCCTGAAGAGGTGGCAGTGGCTAGAGAGGGGGCCTGGAGGAGAGGCTGCTGCGGGTCTGCAGAGCCTGCACTAGGGTGTTCAGTATTAACAAAGACATCAGTGGTTAATAACAGCTACCACATGGCTGCCTTCTGCCCCTCCTCTCCTTAGCCTCAAGGTGGCCACACATGCTCATGGCTGAGGGACGGAGGAGACAGATTTCAGAGTGCTTCTGGAACTAGGGTCACGCACAGGTTCTCAGGAGCACTCAGCCAAACAACGGCCGTCTGTCTGTCCGTCTGTCGGATCATTCTTTCTGTGATAAAGATAGGGTCTGGAGTCCTCAGCCTTTTCCTCACTAAGGAAGGGCTCTGAGGTGGTATTTCTCTTTGCATTGAAAAGTGATAGCATATTACATATCAATGTATATTTTAACATCCTCACAGGAAGAAGATAAGGCATTACATTCAGGACTCTTCTTTGAAATGGTGGTTTTAGAAATACACTCCACCATGAAAGCCACATTCCCCAAGAAAGCGAGTCTTTTCAGTCAGTGTAAAGAAACACTGTGGGTTTGCTGGTGAGATGGCTCAGCGATTAAGAGCACTGACTGTTCTTCTGAAGGTCCTGAGTTCAAATCCCAGCAACCACATGGTGGCTCACAGCCATTTGTGATGAGATCTGACGCCCTCTTCTGGTGTGTCTGAAGACAGCTACAGCGTACTTACAATCAATCAATCAATCTTTAAAAAAAAAAGAAACACTGTGAACAACCTGTGAGCAGTCAGCTTGTAGATGGAAACTGGATGTAAAGCCAAGACAGCCAGAACAACAACAGTGACTGTGGAGTGTGTGAAAGACCATGCGGTCTGCTGCCCACCTGATGTGTAGGCCTTGCCTTCCCAACAGAGCCTGGAGCCCTGTGCTGGGGTACAGCTGTTTCCAAAAGGTCCTTACTCAAATTCTCTGGTCCACTCCCGTTTAGTAGATACATTGAAAGAAAAGGGGCTGGTGAGATGGCTCAGCGGGTAAGAGCACCCGACTGCTCTTCCGAAGGTCCAGAGTTCAAATCCCAGCAACCACATGGTGGCTCACAACCATCCGTAACAAGATCTGATGCCCTCTTCTGGAGTGTCTGAAGACAGCTACAATGTACTTACATATAATAAATAAATAAATCTTTAAAAAAAAAAAAAAAAGAAAAGTGCTGGAGATCAAACCCAGGTCCTGGCACAGGCTCAGCAGCTAACCTCCCACTGATCTCATTTTCAGACCGCCTCTGCCTATGGAGTGTTTTTGCAACTCTGTTGTCAGAAGGCCAGACTGGTACTGCTCAGCTATAGTGGCCAGCGTCGGGTGGAGCAGCAGATAAAAAGTCAGGCCCGACTACAGGCTTTCTAAACGGGGAAGTCTAGGAGGCTCTGTCAGCAGAGCCTCACCCCTGCTCTCAGCCTCCCGGAGCCCTCGAGCCCTCAGACTGTGCCTTCAAGTCTGGGAACATGATGAAATGATATTGCCTTGTGGCTTCAAAGGGGACCAAATCAGGGTCAGCACGTACAGGGTGTGAAATGCTACATGGAGAATTGATGAATACCACTCACCAGAAAATACAAATCCACAGATTGCCGAATCCAAATACATTTTAACAAATAGCAGAAAAATGAAAGGAAAATAGCAGATACAAGTTAGATTGTGTGCAGCAGGTGCAATTCTCCAATTATTAAAACAGGAACATTTCAACACATGACTCAGATAAATCAGGATGATCTAAGCAGAAGAATGTCCTTCAAGACACAGCTCAACCTCCTTAATCTATTAGCACTGAAAACCTAAAGAGGGTCAATCAGCTCACAACTGTGCAAAAAGCCCAAGAGTCAGTGTCTCAAACTTAGTTCACTGTGGGAGCACCAGTCACTGGGGTTTAGTCCCTGCAGGGGACTTGGGATGGGAGAGGCCATATCCTTTAACTTGGCTAAGACAGTGTTACCATTTAGATGTGTAACAAGAACAGTGACTTTTAAGGTGTTCAAGAATCTGGGCATAGAATCCAGAGTGGGGAGTGAGTGCAAGTGTCCAGGCTCCGTTAATTACCTCACAATTCTGGAATATTTCTAAATCAGATTAACTCTGAGTAACAGATGGACTACCTACAAAGAGAAGAATTTACTAAGCAAATCAATATTGTATTATTTTGGGAAGGTGCTCCCAGAACACTTGTGGAGTATCCTCTTAGCTGGAAAATCAACCACCTCATTGTTATAAATAATTCTGACCTGGTGATTAAAGTGGTGGATCCCCAGGGGACCTTAATCTGCTCCACATATTGCCATCTGTGGCTCGGAGCTGAGGTAGGTTTCAGAGTAAGGACTGGGTTCACAGAACAGTTTATGCTCAGAGGGATCTGTCCTGCTTGCCCTGTGCCAGCAATGCTTGCTGAATAAGCAAGACCAGCAAACAGCCACTGTGTGGTCCCTGGGTGTACAGCTCACTTGGTGATCAGGAGCACTGACATTGAGCCTGCTGGCCATTCGGGGGCTCCCAGGCCCTGACCTGCTTCTCACAGGCTGCAGGTAGAGGCTGGGCCCCCGGGGTGGTTAGTAAATCATATATAGCCCCTTACCCTTCTTTGCCAATTTCTCCAACCTTCAGGGCTTCAACAAGAGGCTCTTTACCTAGTTTGGTCAAGTTCATTTTGGTCTCCAGAGTCATCAGAAAGGACCCATTGTAAGACATTTCCAAATCGATCCAGAGTCCTAGAGAGACAGTTAACAAACAAACAAACAAAAAAAAGGTTTTGATTTTTTTTTTATTTTTGCCTCCCAAGAAATATAAGTCTAAACTACAGTATCAAAACTGGTATTTTCAGGACTAGAAAGATAGTTCAATGGTGAAGAGCACTTGCTATTCTGCGGAGGAGTTCAGCTCCCAGCACCCAAATGATGGATTGCAGTCATTATCTAACTCCAGTTTCAAGGGATCTGACACCCTCTTTCAACCTCTGAGGACGCCAGGCATGCATGTGGTGCACACAGACACACAAAATAAATCCTTCAGCATCCTTAAGCTGGCATTAAAGAAAAGCCCATATGTGACGTGTACTGACAACAGAGGCATGGAAAGGGTAAGGTGCTCTGCCCTCAGACCATGAGAGGGACGACTGCAGTGGTGTGCATGCAGGGCAGTGGCCAGCACGGCTATTCTGGGGGTCACAGTGAATTCAGTGTCCATGTGAGCTCTGCAAGGACTCCATTCTCCCTCTCTCCCTCCTTTGTTCGCCCCTCTCTCCCTCCCCTCCTCCTTCCCCTCCCTCCCTTTCCCTCTCTCCTTTTCCTCACCCCCTCTCTGGCTTCCCTCACAGTAAAGAAACAAATACCCAGGAGGCACTGGGATGACCCAAGGGTGGCCAAGGGGTGGCTGTTTGTCAAGTGAGGAGACTTCACTGTGCTGGGTGACTCCCAGAAGCAGTCATCGATGGCTGGGACTTAGCAGTAATGTAGCTGTTGGGAGTCACTCTTGTAAGCATTCTCACCTATCCCAGGAAGGTGAGATGGCTCAGCAGGTAAGGGCTCCCTGACACCAAACCTAATGACCTGAGTTTGATTCCCTGAACCCACATGGGAAAGGAAGAGAAATGACTTCTACAAGTTGTCCTCCCACCTCTGCGTGCCCAAGCACCCCCCCCCCAATCAACCTTCTCCCTGCAAATAATAAATGGTTTAAAAAAGACAGCCTAATAAACTCATTGTGCTCTCTTGCTCTCTGCCCCACACACATCTCAAGCTTTTATGTTTTTTTTTTTTTTTAATTTTTTTTTTTTTTTTTTTTTTTTTTTTTTTTTTAAGATTTACTTTATTTTTGAGCTGGAGAGATGGCTTAGTGATTAAGAACACTGGCTATTCTTCCAGAGGTCATGAGCTCAATTCTTAACAACCTCATGGTGGCTCACAACCACCTGTAATGGGATCTGATGCCCTCTTCTGGTGTGTCAGTGACAGCTTATTCATATACATAAAATAAATAAATCTTAAAGGAAAAAGAAAGAAAGGAGAAACGATTTGTTTCATTTGTGTAAGTGTTTTGCACACACGTAACTATGTGCACAGTGTGCACGCCTGGTGAAGGAGGGTGTCAGAGAGCACAATGGAGAGGATGCTGGAGCCCTGGACCTGGGATTGTGGATGCTTGTGAGCCACCGTGCAGGTGCTGGGAACTGAACCAACGCCCTCTGCAAGACGAATAAGTGCTCCTAACCTGAGTCATGCCTCTAGTCCCCACATTTTTATTTATTTATATATTTATTTATTTATTTTAAAGAATGTATTTATTTATTTATTTATTATATGTAAGTACACTGTAGCTGTCTTCAGACACTCCAGAAGAGGGCATCAGGTCTTGTTATGGATGGTTATGAGCCACCATGTGGTTGCTGGGATTTGAACTCCGGACCTTCGGAAGAGCAGTCGGATGCTCTTACCCACTGAGCCATCTCACCAGCCCCCACATTTTTATATTTTTAATATCCATTTGTTTCTGGAAATTACCTAATAATAAAAACAAAAGTAGTTCCAGGAGTAGCTCGGTAAATATGGAGAATCACTTAATGCGAGAGTTTTAAGAATTTAGTCATCAGAAGGATATTGCTGCCAATAGCTCATATCTCATTTCACCAGGATGGCTGCCACCGGACCAGCATCTACAGTGTGCACACACAGCTCTCTGTCAGCACAGGAGGATGGCCTGGCAGGCGAAGCGACGTGAATGCTTTTCACTCTTAGAGCTCCATAAGACCTCATGGATATCTAATCAAAATGCAGTCCTTCAAGTGGCTATTTAAATGCTAATAGACTTTTATAGATCCTCAAAAGACAAGTGACAATATGTAAGAGCAGGAAATTAATCTCAGACCATTCTTCATACATAGCTGCGTTTTCAGTCCACTGCAGTAAACAGCCCCTCCCCACTTGGCTAGCCCCCACTGGCCAACCTTACAGAAATACTAATGGTGCAACTCCTCACTAAAGGCAGAATAATCCCTATTTGGTTTTCAACAAATTCTTCCTGTTACTGAATGCAATTATTCTCCATGAATGACTTGGTTTAATTAAGTGGCACAGGTCAAGGGTGATTATCTTCTTTGCGGGGAAAAACTGCTTCATTTCTAGCTTACGGTAAGCAGTTTAAAAAAAAAATCATTAGTTAGCTTACTCTTCAAAATGCTGTTACTGTGGAGATAAAATAAAAGGCGCATCTGCTTCAGGAAAGACATTTAGTCCTTAACCACTTCCAGGAGAATGGGATCAGTTCAAAGGGCCACAGAGGAAATTTAACTCACTATAAAAAGGACACTAATTTCTTTTAGAAATCCTGGCCAGGTTTCCAAATAATATTAATGGTATGAATTGTCTTTGAAAGCTGTCATATTAAGAGTAACAAACTTTACTCCTTCCGAAATGGGAGGTTTTATCTTTCTTTCCCCCAAATTTATTCTTTTAAAAAATTATGTATATAAGGGTGGTAGTGGGGGGGGGGCATGTGCAGGTGCAGGCAAGGCCAGAAGAGGGCATCTGGACCCCCTAGAGCTGGAGCTGTGAACCACCTAACATGGGTACTAGGCGTCAAGCAAGTCCTCTGGAAGAGGCCAGTACACAGGGCATCGGATTTCCTGGAACTGGAGTGCCAGCCACTGTGAGCCGCCCTCTGTCAGCACTGAGGCCCGATGAGCTCTTAACTAGTGACTCAGTTCTCTAGTGCCTGGCTGTCAAACAAATAAAAAAATAAAAAAAACCATGTATTATGGGCACAGGCTGTTCAGGCCCTAGTCACATGGGCTATGGCCCACCCCTCATCTCCAGGAAGGCCAAGTGAAAGGCTTGGAGCCCCATTACATGAAGTAGGGTTTGAATTCACTGTAAGTTTCTTGACCTCTGCATAGAGGTCTCACCTTGACACGAAGGACACCACACTGTATGTTTTTAGGAAGGATTGCATGCAGCCAGCAGGTCGTATGCCCTGGCCACCCTTCTGGCTGCAGCTGCTACAGGGTAAGGCTATACAAGATAACCAGAAACCTAGCTCAGGAGACCTAGCTATGATCAGATGTTTATGGCGGGTTTGCTGTGTTCTTTTTTTTTTTTTTTTCTGTTTTGTTGTTGTTATTGTTGTTTGGGACAGGGTGTCAGGTGTTCCAGCATGCCCTTACTTGCTGTGTAGTTAAGGGTGAACCCGAACTTCTGACTCTCCTGTCTCCGTTTCCCAGGTGCTGGAGTTATGAGCACATACCCCCCTCTCTCAGTCCGAGCACTGGGATCAAACCCAGGGTTATTTCCTATTAGGCAAACATTCTACCTCCCGAACTGTGTCTGTGGTCCAGGATCTGGCTTCATACTCCTTATTATGTATCATGAGGTCCACCCACAGTCTAGGATTGACTCAATAATGGGCTGAGAACTTAACTTTAACTGATATAAACCGCAAACAAATATTTCAAATTAATATGATATACTTGTAATGCAGAAAAGGCTATTCATCATTGCACTGAAAACAAAAAACGAAAAACAAGCTGCTTCTATGGCAATGACTGGCAGGCAAGCAGCACCCTGAGAACCCAGGAGCATGTGCCCTTCAGAGCAGGGGCCTAATCCCACAGCTATGCCCCAGGCCCTGGCTTGCAGGGCCACCAGATGAAGTGAACAGCAACTAGGAAGTCTGTCACCACCTTGGGAAAATGTATAGATATGGTGACAATGTCAAGATGGGGTCAGATACCAGAAATGCCACCTTACCCTGAACACAGACAGCTGCATGCTGTTATTCTAACCATGCTCGGGGACAAATCATGAACAATTAGCATGACAAACGTTAGAGGGTCTTTATACAAGCCCCCCTTCCCACCCCACCCCCCCACCTCACCCCTGGCCAGGAGCTTGGGAGCTGGGAAGGGTGCCACAGAGAACAGACAGCTCACTTGGGAGGTAGAGACAGGCGGATTTCTGAGTTCGAGGCCAGCCTGGTCTACAGAGAGAGTTCCAGGACAGCCAGGGCTATACAGAGAAACCCGGTCCGGGAAAACCAAGGGAAAAAAAAACAAAGGACTAGACAGCTCATTCCCTGAAAGTGTTGCTCTCTCGGTGAGTACCATCAACCGACAGGTGCTGTAAGGAACCCGTGTTCAGGAAGTATGTGATTGTGTTTGAAGGTGAGGCTGGGGGATGGCCCTGTTTACTCAGTAAAGCGCTGGCAGTACAAGCATGCAGGAGGACCTGGCTGACTCTCAAAATGACGGGCAGTGTGCCTGTAATCCCAGCGCTGAGAAGTGGAGACTTCCCTGGGCTTGCTGGCCAGAGTTCAGTCAAACTAGTAAGCTCCAGATTCAATGAGAGACTGGCCTTTCAAAGATGAAGTGGAGAGGAAGAAACGTGACATCAGCCTATGAACTCCACAGCCATGTATGCAAACAGGCACAGAATAAAGATGGCCGCTGGGTATGGTGACGCATGTTATCCCAGCAGAAGGGGGCCAGAAGCAGAGAAGCATCCGTCATAACACAGTGAGTTCAGGGCAGTAAGGACTATGTGAGACCCTGTCTCAAAAATAATCAGGTCAAAGAGGCTGGAGATGCCTCAGAGGTTAAGTGCACTGGCTGTTCTTCCAGAGGTCCTAAGTTCAATTCCCAGCAACCATATGGTGGCTCACAATCATCTGTAATGGGAGCTGGTGCCCTCTTCTGGTGTGTAGGCATATATGCAGGGAGAATACAGCATAATAAATAAATAAATAAATTTTAATAAATAATAAATAAAAAATTAAATAAATCTTTTTTTAAAAAATCAGGGGGAAAAAAGAATAAAGATGGCCTCAATCAGCTCAGCCCAAACCACAACGTAAAGTGCTAATAAACAGCCATGACTGCATGTCCCCAGATGCAAGGGAGGCCACAACAAGAATGGAGGACTCGTGTGTGTGTGTGTGTGTGTGTGTGTGCGCACGTGCGCATGTGTGTGCATGTGCATTTCTCTCCTATAACTCTCCCATCACAGGCACAGAAATCATGTGGTCCCACACAGCAGCTCTGGCCTTGCACTGTTCCGCACAGGTCTGCACTCTGCAGCTGGGTTAACAGGGCACCCGCTGCTTGGAAGGTGATCTAGCTTTACTTCTGTGGCTGTGACAGATACCCTGACAAAAGGCAACATGGGGAAGGCAGGGTTTAACTGGATGATAGTTCCATCCTACAGCTAACCATTGCAAGGAAGGCAAGGTGGGTCCTCAACGCATAAAGCGTCACATCCGGTCAGGGGCAAAGAGAGGGGGTGCCCATTCTAACACAGTCCAGGGACCAGCCCATGAATACAGTACCACCCACCTCCAGAGTAGGTCTTCCCATCTCAGTGAACAATCAAGACATTCCCCCACAGATGTGCCCACAGGCAAACCTGTTCTGCGTAATTCCTCATTAAGACTCTTCCTAGTTGACTCTAGGTTGTATCAAGTTGATAGTTACAAGCAGAAGGTATTAAGGGTCCCAAGACCTTTGCTCATGGAGCTGACTGACCTCACGTCCCCCCTACCCTGCTCACTGACTTTCCTCCTCCTCTTAACCATGGTGGGCTGGTTTCTCCTCTGAAAGTGAGCATCCAGCATCCAGAGAACAAAGCCTGAAGAGAGATGGCTCTTCCACAGGTTCTGAGTTTAATTCCCAGCAACCACGTGGTGACTCACAAACATCTGTAATGGAATCCTATGCCCTCTTCTGATGTGTCTAAAGACAGTGACTGTACTTGCATAAAACAATATTTTTTTAAAGTTTTTTAGAAGGGGCTCAGTGGTAAATAGTAAAAATACCACCACCACCAAACTGCCTTGGGTGTGTAAAGTCATGCTCACAGAGTCTCTGTTGAGGTGAGGAGCAGGGTGTGGGAACTCTCCTGCGACCGTGGGTGTGTGGTCGGTCACCTCACGCTATGGAACCACTTCTGCACTGCCTCAAAAGCAGAGCAGCAGGTGGGCAGAGCAGCAGAAGGGCATGGGGCAGTACGCCAACACCTCACAACGTGTGGGGCAGAGAAAAGAGGAGTGTTGCATGGTTGAGAGACAAGTTCTAGACCAGTCAGGGCCACACAGAGAGATCCTATCTTAGAATTTAAAAAGTGCATGGCTAAGGCAGAATAGTCCAAGCAGCCCGAACAGCCCATGTGAACCAGAAGAGATTTTTCTTTCTTTTTAAAAATGTTTTCTTTGTAAAATTATTTTATTATTTTATGTGTATGGTGTTCTGCCTGTATTTCTGTTTGTGGACCCATGTGCACATAGGGCTCACTGAGATAGGAAGAAGGCACTGGACCCCCTAGAACTGGAGTTAGAGACTGGGTCTTCGGCAAGAACAGCAAGTGCTCTTAACTGCAGAGCCATCTTTCCGGCCCCTGGGAGGGACTCTTCAGAGGGGCACTGGAGTCTCACAGGAGCGCTGCTATTTATTACCAAGTCACCCCAGCTTTCGATTTCCCTAGAAAGGGAGGCTCTCCCCGAGAACAGTGGGATCCAAAACCCCAAACTCACACAGTCCCACACTGCATGATGACTTCGGGTCACTAGTGGACCACATATAGGACAGCAGTCCCGTGATGTGACTGCTGCTTAAGCCTAGGTTAAGCACACTCTATTGTTTACACAAAGTGGACAGAGTTACACAATTGCAGTGTGACTGTTATTGAAAAACACCTCAGAGCATCCTTTGTGCTCCTGTCTTGGGTCACACAGGCATCCTTCAAAAGCATGAAAAAGCCTAACTTGATCCAATTCAAATAACCCCCAGGCCTTCTGTCTTTCTTTGGTAATATTTCCTCCCTGTTAACCAAGCTGGCAGATCGCTACACTTTGCCCTGAAAGGAGTTAAGTAAGCTTCAAGTGGATTAAAAGCAGCAAGGCTTTGATCTGCAGACTTGAAATGTCTCACACCAGCTCCATAAAAACAGGAAAGAAGCTAGAGACTCAGGTCTCCAATTATCCTCAAAGCCTGACCAACACTCCCACAGTTCAAAGCCACGGGGACCCTTGGATTCAGCAGAGCCTGCTGTGCTCGGGAGGTGCTGAGACTGGAGAGGTTCCGAGCTGTGAGAAGCCTCACAGGCAACTTGAGTATTTACCTCTAAAAGCCCAGCACTGGCACTGGCACTGGCACTCGGCAGGTTGTGGAAGCTGATTATTTACTGCTTGTTTCTAGCCAGTCCCTGGAGAGACGGAGAGCAAAGGGCAAAGGGCAGCAGAGAGGCCATGGACCAGAAGACCCTGCCCGTGGACTCTGATGGGGCGGAAGATCCTAGCTGCACAGCTAACTTAGCAGCAGCACACCTTTGAATACTGTGCACCATGCTGAGCTGGGGGCCGGGGTGTAGACTAAGCAACCTTGTACTAGGTTAGACCGAGTAACTACTTGAAGAGTCTAAATCTCCTCTAGCTTCATTCTGTGGACCTGACAGACCCCAGCAGTATTGAGACTGATCAGGGTGTGGCAGATTTCAGGGTTACAGGTGACCTCAGCAAGCAGGCACCAGGTGGACTATTGTCTCTCTCAAAGATCAGTGTGTGCGCGCCCTGTCAGATCAAACCCTGCTAGAGGGATGCACAGAGCTGCTAAGTGTAACCACAGAACACTCACCCTCTTCATATCCTGTAACAGCAGAAAAGTGAGTTCACTAAATGTGACTCGATGGCCACAGAGTTGTTCTATACCTTACAAATTGTACAAAATTTTGACATCAAAACACATATTGTTCTCCAGAAACTGTGTCACTCCCTTCTACCTAAGCCTCCGTGGGAATATGCTAAGCATGACTCACGGGAGAAGAGCGTCTTGACAGGGGATACTAACACTGAGCTGAGTGGGCGGTTTGTTTGGCTGGGCTACCTAGCGAGACCCTGTCTCAAAAAAGAAGGAAGGAAGGAAGGAAGGAAGGAAGGAAGGAAGGAAGGAAGGAAGGAAGGGAGGGAGGGAGGGANAAGGAGGGGGAGGGAGGGAGGGAGGGAGGGAGGGAGGGAGGGAAGGAGGGAGGGAGGAAGGAAGGAAGGAAGGGAGGAAGGAAGGAAGGAAGGAAGGAAAAGGAGGGAGAGAGGAAATGAGCTGGTGAGGTTTGCCTGTTTGCCAGCAGCCTTCTCTGTCCATGTGACTCACTCAGCTCTCGTATTTTACTAAATTCCAGCATTCTGACTCCCCCCTGCTGATGCCCTTTGAAGCCACATGTTATAAAAGGCATAGAAGGCTGTGCCATTTTTTTTTTTTTATTTCTTCCACATTCTGATCAATTCTTTTCTGTCCATCCACGGGATTAGGCATAAATACTGTGACCATGGCAAGCCTAAAACCTTAAGTCCAAGAGCTATGTATGCTCCAGCAGACAGATCTGCTCCTGAAATACTGCCTTCAAGAATATGTCTTCATCTTTCAGATCCTCCAGACCCACAGGAGTGTAAGGACTATAAAGATGCAAGACATGAAGGCCAAAGACTTTACAACTTAGAAGACAAGGCAGGTGATGTGAGTGGGGCTAAGCAAGTGGGGCAGTGTCTCTCAGGGAAGCAGGGCCATGGCACCCATGAGAGGACAGTGCAGCTGAAACCTAGCCCACTGCCTCACCCTGGCAAGGGCTACAACTCACGTAAAAGCTTGGACCCTAGCAACTGGCTTGAGGGTGTCTAGGGTCTGGAAAAGCCCCTATAACAGACTGAGAGAAGAAAACTGGGAGAAGGGACCTAGATCTATTGCCATCCAGTTTCCTACTGTGACCGCTATACATAAAAGTCACTTGTAGGATGTGGTGGCACATGTCTGTGCTCGAGAGGTTGAGGCAGGAAGATCATAAGTTCAAAGATAGACTGGGCTACAGAGCAAGGTCCAAGAGCAGCATGTGCCACAGACACACAAGTCTCTATCTCAACAATGAGACAACAACAACATCAAACAACCCGAAAACGGCTGGCGAGACGGCTCGGGGGGTAAATGTTCTTGCCATGCAAGGTGAATGATTTAGAGTCAAGCCCTGAAACCCATTTAAAGTAGAGAGCTGACGCCATAGAGTTGACCTCTGACCTCAGCATCCACATCCCCTCGCCAGCTCCCCAATCTCTCTCCCTTTCCTCACCCTCCAATCCCCACCAGTTTAAAAACTAAACAAAGACTAAGAACAAAACCCACAGTCCATATCAACAGGAGCTTAGGACTCCAGTTCTTTCCAAGCACAAGCCTTGGGGTGAAAACTACAACCAGACAAGCATTTTACCACCCACCGGTCAAGTCCTCTCCAGTCCACTAAGCGTTACCTTGGTGATCAACATAAGGCTTGAAGGCCTGAAGGATTTTTGGCACAGCTACACCCATGTCAAGCTCTGTCAGTGTTAGTTCATTCATAAAGTAGGGGAGCTGCAGAAAAGAAACACACAGTGAATTCAGAGACCCCAGGAAGCCGGTGACACACCAATGTCAACCAGAGCTCCAGGCAGTCTGAGGAGAGAGCAGTACGGTGTTGGGTCACATCTTTATGTACAGACCAGAGAAGCAGAAACAAATAAACAGACAAATGCTATAATCTCACAGAGCAGGAACTGGGACTTGGTGTGGACTTGGTCAGCGATGGCTGTCTTGGCTGAGGAGGTGGAGTGGGGAATGAAGGTAAGAAACCATTACATTTCAGACAGGCAAATTTACCACAGGACTAGAAATAACTGGGAAAACCAAACTAAAGCCTAAACCCCAACCCGCATCCCCCTGCCGCAGGGCTGGCTATTTCCATCCTCCTCCCATGCTCTGCCTGCTCTGCAAAGGCAGGTCTACGAGGACTTTGCCCAGGAAGCCTGCATCCACTGTCTCTTTAGTTTCAGGCTGTATGTAATCATCGGGGTCCACCAGGGCCCAGGGGAGGGAAGTGCAGGGAGAAATGTTAGCATCTGTCCTCACACCCCAGGAAGGCCAGAGATCCTAGGCAGGCAGTTCCTCCCTTACAGCAACCCTGCCAGATGACTGGCAAACTGCTCACCACCTTTGCCCCTTCGGGGGGGGGGGGGCACAGCTCCCCACTCCTGCAGACCCAGGCAGACTGCAGTCTCCCCTTAGGTTTCTTCACCTCCTCTGGTTACTCATCTGAGTATGCCATCTGGTCCCTGCTGGGTCTGACTAACACCCCAAATCAGCAGGGATTTATCATGGAGGAAATAACAGAAGAGTACTGCTGTCCTCAGCATCCCCAGTTACCCCAAGATCATGATCATACCCTGACCTTGTGTATACTTCCTCTGATGGATTTGTATTTCTCTCTCTCATTTTCTCCCTCTTCCTCTCTCTTTCTCCTCCTTCTCCTTTTTTTTTTTTCCTCTCCCCAAGATAAATAGCATTTCTCTGTGTAGCTCTAGCTGTCCTAGAATCTGCTCCATAGACCAGGTTGGCCTCAAACCCAGACGTCTGCCTGCCTCCACCTCTGGAGTGCTGGACAGTGGGCAGCCAGGATGCATTTGTGTTTCCTTAATCTTCAGGTCATTTATTATTTTAGTGGAAGCCGCCCCACCCCTAGCATCTCAATGTACCTGTGGTTGGACTGAACTCAGAGAGACCTTCCTGTCTGTGTCACCTAGTGCGGGATCTAAAGGCACGTGCCATCTCATGCAGCTTAGCCTAAGATCTGAAGTAGGGGTTCAGTACTTTTTCCAAATGGCTGGTTACCCCGCCTATCATTCAGCAATTAACCGATACTTTCCCTGATCTGGACCATCAGCTTTGAATACGAGCTTCTCACCACACTGGAGTCTGCACTGTAATGTTATCTACCAGCACCAAAGTCCGCCTATCAATGTAGCTTTATAACTCTGTCTGCCTCTGTCTGTCTGTCTGTCTGTCTGTCTGTGTCTCCTCCCCACTCTACCCCACACATACAGGGTCTCACTGTGTAGCCCAGGCGGGCTTTGAGTTTATGATGCTCCTCCTACTTCAGCCTCCTGGGTGCTGAGATGACAGTCACCCATCACCACACCTAGCTATGACACAGCTTTATAGTTCATATGTCCTTCTTTTCTTTTCTTCCAGAATTGTCTAAGTTATATTTATCTAGTTGAACATTAGACTAATTTATAGAAACAGATTATTTTTTTAATTTAACACACTGTGGGGTCGCACCTGGTCGGGGTGACTGCAGCTGGCTCTCAGTAGAAAGTGGGCTCTGTCAGGAGAGAGATCACTCTGCTTCACCAGAGAGCTTCACCTCTGCTTTTTTATAGGCATCCAAGAACATGGCATCCAACCAATCTTGTTTGAGACAGAGTCTCATGTAACCCCGGCTAGGTTCACACTCACTCGATAGCTGAGGATGGCCTTGAGCATCCCAGTTTCCTGCCACCACCTTCCAAATGCTGGGGTGACACACCGGTGCCACCATGGGTGAGCCCAGGGCGCCCTGCACAGTAGGCAAACACGGTATCACCTGAGCTACTATGTCCAGCCCTCAGTCGAGTTTGTCCAGATTAGTGCTCCCTGTCTTAAGACATCCTCCCCCAAAAAGCATCAACATAAATGTGCGTGACATATCTATCATCCAAAAAATGTCACTTGGCTGGGCAAGTCTGCCACAGAGCTTGTTGTCTGCACCTGGCACTGAGGAGGCACCTAGTGAGGAGCCTCTAGTTACCTGTGAGTGTTGGACACAGGCTGGCCAGCAGAGCCTTCTGAGTCGACTACATCCCCGAAAGCTAGTACATCACAACTAACCTCTCCTCCAGTCAACCAGAAACCTACAGGGTCCCACATGAGACACAAACCCAATGGTCATGTTCCTTACCCTCCTAAGTAAACTCAACTGGGGCCAGAACCATCAGGTGTGTGGGATATGTTCTCACTTGTGGATGAGCATCAGGCTGTGTGCAGCAGCAACATCTGCTGGAGGACATGAGCATCCTGAAGATGGATGTGAGCAGTAGGGGCCAAGAGTTTACTTGCTATTGGGGCAGAAACACTGCTTGCTTTAAACCCACGTCTGGATACCAGACACACCTCTGGCTGCCGTGAACCACTGGATGCGACCATGGAGGAACAATGGACCATGGAGGAACAATGCATCCATGGAGGGAGGAGGTATTACCCTTCTGCCCTTTGTTCCTGTGGCCTCCTCTGCCTCCAGGGCACACCACAGGCAGCAGATCACAGGTGGGCGGGGATGAGGGGAGGAGCAGTGAGAGTGGACAAAGCCACCAAGCTTGACCGGGGCACCGCTGGACCTCAACCACTGCTAACCTCAGTCCTTCTGACCAGAAAAGGCAGAAGGAGCTTAAGCTGGTGAACAGCAAGCACTTTCATGATCGATGGTAGCAGAAACCTTCCCTAGGCTTCCTCTGGACTGAGGGAACCTTTGTCACCCCACCATCCTCACTCCCCCGGGGATGAGGCACCAGGATCTCCCACTCTTAGTTTGAAGGGTCATGCATCTGGAACCCAGGCGGGCCCTGTCCCCCTCTTGCTCTAGGGAATCACAGCCCTCCAGTGCCTGAGAATGGAGCAGGGGCAGTCCCTCTATTTGCCTTGACCAGAGACTTCCCAGGGTGACAAAGAGGTTAAGTTCCCTTTAGGTGGCTGCTGACATCTCATCTGCCAAAAGAAAGGGACACTTTCTGATGGCTAGCAGGAGCCAGGTCAACCCTCAACCTACCCTAAAGACACTAACTAGTCGACATTGTCACAGGGCCTCCCAAAGCCTTGCTCTAAAGTTTCCTCAGGTCAGAGGGCGGCCTCTCTTCTTACCAGAGAGCCAGGGAAGGGCAAAGACTGGTCTGTAGAAGGCACATAGAGCTTGTCATAGCTCAGCGAAGCCAAAAGATATGCAAGGTAAAGTGCTCTGTGTCCACCTCTTTCTTCAAGCCTAAGTTTACCTTAGTCTGAAGTTACCTTGACCGGGAGGCCTTGAACTCCCTGAGAGCACGTGGGAAGTTTTTTGTTTTTGTTTTTTNTTTTTTTTTTTTTCAAGACAGGGTTTCTCTGTATAGCCCTGGCTGTCCTGGAACTCACTTTGTAGACCAGACTGGCCTCGAACTCAGAAATCCACCTGCCTCTGCCTCCCGAGTGCTGGGATTAAAGGCGTGTGCCACCACCGCCCGGCTATGTGGAAAGTTTTACATCAGCATGCATTCTTCTAGGAAAGGATCCACAAGTTTCTGTTTCTTGAAGGAATCTATAGCCCCACAGAGCCTCTGACGTAAGCTACTGAGCACAGGACTCTCAGTGGGGCCTTTGTGCTCAAAGTGGCTGGCCCTGGAGCAGGCCAAAGGCTTGCTTCTCAGGAACCTCTACAGGTCTCTGACTGGCAAACATTTCCTTTAATGACAGTCACGTGGCGTCCTTAGCATTTAAACACACTTCCAAGCAGGCCTGGGCTAGCATCAGGACTGTTCCTTCAGCAAAGAGGGAGCCCAACACAAAGAGACATCTGGCCCAAAGCAAGGGCCAGTGGCAGACATTTAACTGCCCTAGCTGGCCAGGCAGTGGTGGTGAACGCCTTTATTCCCAGCACTCAGGAGGCAGAGGCATGCAGATTTCTGAGTTCAAGGCCAGCCTGGTCTACAGCGTGAGTTCCAGGACAGCCAGGGCTATACAGAGAAACCCTGTCTCAAGAAACCAAAAACAAAACAACAACAACAACAACAACAACAAAACCCAAAAAAACTGTCCTAGCTGCAGGAAAGAGAGCAGCTGGAAATAGGGTCCCATGTAGTTCAAAAATCCACCTCGAAGCTAGGCCAAGTGTAAGCTGTCTCCAACTCAGACCCAGATGAGCTACAGGAGCTCCTTTCTCCTAAACAAGTTCCAAAGACCACCTACAGAGGATAATGACATAGCAACAGTAGAAAAGCAAACACTATGTCTCTAGATTCGTAGTTACAGATCAAGGTCAGTCTGTGATCCAGGTCAGATGTGCATGTGTGTACTCTTAGATCACGCTGTGTGTTCACTTAAGACCTGGGGGGCAGAACATCCAGAAGTGAGGAGGTGGAGGATCAGAGGCCTCTCTGATACCTTAATTTTGCTGAGTTTCATCTGGATTTTCTTCGACACCACATCAGACCAGTATTTCTCGCCCAAGAAGTCCCAAAATATTCTTCCAAGCAAAGCATTCACCCAGGCTTCCTGTTCTTCCTCCTCAGAGGGTGGGGCTTCTGGCAACTGGCAAAAGAAAAGAGACCAAAATTAGCTGTCAGAAAACTGGAGATTCAGACAGGTGCTTATTTCCATGAAGCCTCTGAAGGCCCCTCCTGTAGAAACGGAGCGCGTGACTTGTCCATCTTCCCTATAAATTACAAGCCCCACATCATGCTGGTGAGCAAGAAAAGGAGAGACCAGATCGGCTGTCACAGCTGCACCTTCTCTTTGTCTCCTTTCTGCTTCTGCTTGTCCTCCCATGATCCAGCTACCACTGTACAGCCCTAGCTCAGATAACCTGCCCTGACCACACTCCCCCTCCCACCTAACTCAATGTCTGAGAGTTATCTGTCAAAGTCTGCTTCTCTTTCTCCCAGGTCAGGCTTGGGCCTGCGACTGTCAAGTCCATTCTCTTCCAGGAGGAATGAGTTTCCCAATGGCCAGGACTCAAGCTCAGCCTGATCCCTGCAAGGACAAGATATTCTTGAGGTGCTTAAACATAGTGACACTTGCACTGTCGTGTCTCTGAGATACTCAGCTTAGCAGAGTCAGGAGTTTCTGAAGCCCTCCCCTCTGAGCATGTGATGCAGAGGAGGTAAGAACCACAGGGCTGGATGAGAACATGGCTCTCAGGACAGATGTAGGCCCCAACCCCAACCCATCAAATACTCCAATGCCTACCGCTCGACCCACACATAATCTGTCTGAAACATCTGCTGTGACCAGCAAAACTGTCTCTAACTTCCTGGTTTAGCTGCCAGACTATGGAATCTGGCCTATTGTGGGTCAGTGGTGGGCATGGAGGAGGAGCAGCAGCAGCAACTATGGGGGGACCATGGGGTTTTGTGGTGAGCATGTGCTGGTGGGTTCAGTACTTACAAGGGTGGCAGCATTAGTGCTGCTGACCACAGACACACACATAGATCTATAGGTGATTCCTAAAGGTCTGTATCTGAGCATCACAATACCCCAGAGAGAGGGGACCCAGCTTCCATCTGAGGAAGGAGCCATCCCTAGCTCATGACTGAAGCCTGATTCTGGCTCTCTGCTTACTCTGTCATGAGGAAGGACAGGCACCAACATCCTGCCAATGAGACAGACGCTTGTGGGGACGTCTGAATTAGACTGCAGCCTTATATAGAGAAGCTAACAAACAAAAGGAAAGATGAAAAGATCTAGAAATGCAGAAGTCTAATGACTGCTCACACTTCTTTCCTTTTGTGATGTAAACACATCTGGGCTCTACATGTTACGTGATCTATGTAAACACATCTGGGCTCCACATGTTACGACTTAGACCGTTCACTCTCTTCTCCTTCATGCCTGTGCTTGTGCATAAGTACCACTGTGGCCTGCTCTGTGTAGCCAACTGGTTCATTTGGCTATGTGTCCAGGCCAGTGGCACGGCACACTGGTCACTAGGTGCCAAGAATCCAATCTTGAAGGTCTGCCCGGTTGTAAGAACCTTACGGCTTGTCATGTAGTAGCACTGAAGCCTGGTCTTAGGGTCTGATCTATGTGAGCCATACACAGACTCTGATGTGAAGCCAACAGACAGCTCAGCCCCCAATGCCTTTCAATGCTGTGACAGCTCTTTCTCTGGGAACTAGGGAGTGGGGGCTCACTTCCATTTTCTAGTAACACATCAGAGTCTAGGACATGTTCTAGACTTCTTTAAATCTAGATGATTTCCAAAGTCTTCCTACGAATGTCAGTGACTTATTAAAAACAAACAGGCTGGAAGGGCAGCTCGGTGGCTAAGAGCATTATTGCACTCCAGAAGACACGCTTCAGTCCTCAGCACCCAGTGGTGGCTCGGAACCAGCATCAACACCAGATGACACCCTCTTCTAACCTCCACAGGCACCCCACACACCCGGCATCCACTCACACAGACACCCACACATGCAATCCATTAAAAATTAATACCTTTGTTTAGAATTGATGCATATTAACTTTTCCATTTTAGAAGAGGTTGCTCTACCTGACTCTAGAACATTCTGTGTGTGCTTTCCTGCTGCTGTCAGGTCCTGTACATTGACCAAGATATTTTCCACCACCGAATTCCGGATGGAAGGACAGAAGCTGGCATCAGCATTTCTTGTACCACAAGTGTGTGTGCATGTATGTGGACATGTGTTTGTGCTCCCACCCTCTGCTCCTGCACACTGTGCACTGTCATCTTCAGGCCCAGGGTAACAGGTTCAGGACTCCTCAAGCCACATCAGATTATCTGCACAGACTTCTGAAGAAACATCGCACGTCTGAAGAAAATGGCCCCCAGGCTACTCCGGCTGAGCCAAACCACTACCCACGTCAGACTCTCACGTCAGGCTCTCACCACTTTTAGTCTTGTAGGCTACACAGAAGGGGCCACCTCTTCCTTTCTCAGGATAGCACGTGTACCCTTTATCAGTCTTTCTTAAAATGCTCATTTTTACAGAAAACAAACCCCACCCGACATACACACACACACACACACACACACCTCTCTCCTCTCCCCTCACCTCCCTCTCTTTCCCTCCCTCCCTCCCTCCCCCCTCTCTCTCTGTCAGCAAGAAACAAAGACTATTTCACAATGATGTCCAAGCCAGTGACATAGGATGCGGTAAAACGTCTCAAGGAACTGACAAGCATGTAGCTTTTCCTTTTCCCAGTCCCTGTATCTAAGGCAGGCTCTGCACTGGGGCACAGGGAACAAAGACAAACATCAGAGCTGCAGAACACAGACAATGAATCAAAAGGGTTTATGAACAAAACCTGGCCTCCACGGGCTGCTAGGATGCATTTCCAATGACTGTCATCAAAATTTAAAGCTGAAGAATAAATGTGCGGAGAATATTCATTGTGCCGCCTCCTCCCTCCACACGGGGAGAAAGGGCAGCATCCCAAGCTACCAAAGGCAATGTTTGGGGAAGCCAATGTTCCGGAGCTGATGCAAGGCCATCGACAGACACTGTCTATCTATCTAGCTCCTGGGGAGGACTGTATTTAAAATGAGCTTATCTCTAACACAGCATGGACAGACTCAATTCTGTGGGAGGCCAGGGAGGCCTTTCTGCTAAAAGAGAGATCATAGCAACTGCTCCTGAGTTTGGTCACACATGGCTGCTGTGTCAAGGTGGCAGCTATGGTGGCCTGGTCCAGGAGCAGCGACAGCAGGACACTTTCTTCTCCCTTGTGTGCATGTTCCCCAGATTTGAAAAACAATACATATTCATTACAGAACACACGCAAGTTCTCTCTTCTCAGATAGAACAGAATCATTTTCACCGTATTTTCTTTTTTTTTTTTTTTAATGATTTATTTATTTATTATATGTAATTACTCTGCAGCTGTCTTCAGACACACAAGAGAGCATCAGATCTCATTACGGATGGGTGTAAGCCATCATGTGGTTGCTGGGATTTGAACTCATGACCTTCAGAAGAGCAGTCAGTGCTCTTAACCACGGAGCCATCTCTCCAGCCCTCACCGTATTTTCTTTAACCTCCCCCAAAACTGGTTTTATAAGATAGAGTCTCCTGTAGTTCGGGCTAGCCTTGGATTCCTTGACTTCTGATTCTCTTGCTTCTATCTTCTAAGTGCTAGGATTACAGGCTGTGGCGTCATGCCTAACCAATGGAGCAATACTTCAAGATTCCCCACCCATCCTCCAAACAGAGTTACTTTGTGTAATAGTCCTGGCTGTTCTGGAACAAGATTTTTGTTATTTTTTAAAACTCTGTGTGTGGGTGGTGTGGTGTGTGCATGCGTGCATGTGTTTAAAGGCTGCCCACCTTGTTTTTTGAGACAGGGTCTCTCTCTCACTGGGACCTGAGAGACACTGCGTAGGCCAGCCTGGCTAGTCAGAGAGATCAGAATCCACCCGTCTCCATCTCCTCAGTGCTGGAATCACAAGCACACACCATCACACCTGGCTTTCTTATCTGGGAGTTAAATGCACATCATCATGCCAGCAAGCCCTTACCTACTGAGCTGTCACTCCAGTCCCCGTCACACTTGCATTTTTCCTTAGCGTGTGTGCAAATGTGTACGTATGAACCCAGAGGTTTAAAATGGTTATCTTAATCTCTTCTCTACCTTATCAATTTATAAAGTTTTATTTCTTATGGTGAGGGGGTGGGCTGGGTAAGTACATGCATGCAGTCACTGACCAAAGCCTAAGAAGTGCACGAGATCCCCAGAGCTGGCATTTAGACCGGTGTGATCTGCCTGATACGGGTGCAAAAGCAGTGTGCACTTGTAACTGCTCAGTTCTCTACCTCAGACCATCTTCTTGACAGGGTCTTACAGACTCTGACCATATTAAGTAATTAAGCTTTAATGTCTGTCTGGCCACTGAGCTGCAGGGATCGCCCTTGCCTGCCTAGCTCGGGGGTTTCAGATGAACATCAGTATGCCTGACTCTGCATGGGTGCTGGGGAATCCGAACGAACTCAGATCCTCATAAAGCCGACATTTACTGAGTGGGTCATCTCCCTTCAAATTTACATATTTCCTAATTCAACTATTTATGTCCTTAATATTGATTCATAACATTCCTTGAGTATTAGACCAATATAAGAAAAATAATTTGCAAATGTTTTCTCCTACTCTGCGGACTAATTTTTTAAAGATTTTTTTAAAAGATCCATTTATTTGTTTGTTTGTTTGTCTGTTTGTTTGTTTGTTTAGTGAGTGCACTGTAGCTGCACAGATAGTTGTGAGCCTTCATGTGGTTGTTGGGATTTTTGAATTTTAGGACATCTGCTAAAATTGGTCAACCCCACTCACTCAGTCTCTGCTTGCTCCAGCCCAAAGATTTTATTTATTATTAATTAAATAAGACGCTGTAGCTGTCTTCAGTCGTACCAGAAGAGAGCGTTAGAACTCATTACAGGTAGCTGTAAGCCACCATGTGGTTGCTGGAAATTGAACTCAGGACCTTCGGAAGAACAATCAGTGCTCTTACCCGCTGAGCCATCTCGCCAGCCCTAAAGATTTATTTTTATTATTTTCATTTTTTTGCATCTCTATGTGTCTGTGTAAGTGTGTGCCACATGTGTGCGAGTGCCTAGGGAGGCCAGAAGAGACTCTCAGACCCTCCTAAAGCTGGAGTTAAAGGCAGTTGTGTGGTACCATGTGGGTGCTGGGAATCAAACCCAGGTCCTCTGAAAGAGCAGTGTGTGCTCTTGACCAATGAACCATCTCTTCAGGCCTTAATTTTTTTTTAATTTGAAAATTTGCTTTTTTTATTACATTTTATTTATTTTTATTTAGTGTGTGGGAGTGGGTTTACTCCACCAGATGGGTTCTGGGTCTGAACTTGGGTCATCAGGCTTGGTAGCAGGCCCCTCTACCCATGCCATCTGGCTAGCCCTCTTTCAGCGTTCTCTATGGCACTTCTTATGGCCCCAAGGCTTGAATTAGGTGGTCCCAGTTGACTTTCCTTTGGATGTTTGCTTATGTTGTCTTCGTAGGAGCTTTAATTTTTCTCTCTTTGCTTCCTCATATTCTTTTGGGCAGGCTTGAGCTCATATTCTTTTTTTTTTATTATTATTAATACTTTCTTTTTTAAAAAGATGTATTTATTTATTATATGTAAGTACACTGTAGCTGTCTTCAGACACACCAGAAGAGGACATTGGATCCCATTACAGATGGTTGCGAGCCACCATGTGATTGCTGGGACTTGAACTCAGGACCTCTGGAAGAGCAGTCAGTGCTCTTACCCACTGAGCCATCTCTCTAGCCCCTTGAGCTCATATTCTATCAGTTTCCTATGTGCTAGCATTTCTGATGTGCACCCCATGCCCGGCTCAGGAGGTTTCCCCTAACTCAGTCTAAGAGTGACTTTTGTTATGTGCTGTATAGCTTAGTGTTTACCTTGAGGTCTGTGAGCACAGGATCTAATTCTGCATGGAGCGTGAGGCTCGGGCTCAGCACCCTTCCTCTGCACGGACAGCTAGCTGTTCCCACATCATTTATTAAAAGACTATTCTTAGGCCAGCGAGATGACTCAGTGGGTAAAGGTGCTTGCCACCAAGGCCAGTGAGTACTGGTTTGCTTGTGGCCCTGGCTGTTTTGGAGCACACTATATAGACCAGGCTGGCCTCGTACTCACAGAGATCCACCTGCCTCTGTCTCACAAGTGCTGGGATTAAAGGTGTGTGTCACCATGCCCTGCTATGACCTGAGTTTAATCCCCAGGACCCACACAGTGCAAAAAGAGAACTGCCTCTTTTAAGTCACCCTCTCACTTCCTCGGCATGGGCACAGGGGCATGCCCACGAGTACACACACAGGAATGCACACACCCAATACATGTAAGGAAGGTTTAAATGAAGGGTACTCTTTCCTTACTGATTCTTCTTGGCATTCCCGTGTCTTTTACATTTTTATTTTTAAATTGGACATATTGCTTCATTTTTTTTTTTTTTACTTATAATAAGCTTCACTGCCCTCCCCCATTTCCAGCTTACAGTTTGAAGAGGAAATAGGACAGCCTTGGGGACCTCTGCCAGCCTCAGGGTTCCTGCTTTCTAACTGATTCTTGTTCATATCATTCTTATGCTTGAAACACAGGTGGCACTGTCCTGTAACCCAGCTCACAGATACTAGGTCAAAAATAGAACCCACAACCCCGAGTGACAGTGACAACAGGGCTCCACCCCAGAGCATCCTGCAGTGTCTCACATTCCCTCAGTGCTCCCATGAAAAGGAAGGGAAGTACCCACACACCCTGAGGGCCACAGCCTCGTGCCTGGAGGATGGGTGCACACTGCTGCCCTGGCAGGCTTTTCTCCCAGCTGCCACCTCCAGGGCACACATAACTTCCTGGCCTCAAATCTGGAGCATTTGTGCAGCCAACCTGCAGGTTGCCCCTCCTGACACACACCAATAAACCAGAAGTAATATCATCCCACTTGGAGACATTTGAAAAGAATTTTCTGAATTATGATTAAAATCACCTAAAACCAGACATTAAACATGTAGAGACCGGTGATATTTTATAATTCAAATACAGTTTAATAGCTTCAAAGTTGTTTCTATACTGAATCTTCTGATCTTGTTTTTAATTATTATGGGTAAGAACAACTGCCAGCAATGTTTTGAACTGTTTCACACAGTGGGGTAGTCTGTGTTCACTAATTAGATGCTGGGTATTTTTAATGTTAGTTCAAAGCCCGAGAACCAGAGACTTAACACTGGCCTAGTCACCTCTGCTAGCACTGAACACAACTTAAAGGGAGATGAATGTGTGGCGTGGTCAGAACATTCGGGAGCCCTACCCTCAGGGACAGAAGAAATGCTTACACTATTGTGGTCTGTAAAAGGGAGAAGAAAGGCAAGATGGCAGGAAGTGGGGGTAAGGAGAACAAAGTGTCCCAAGCCCCCTTCTATGAAAGAGGGGACCTGGATGAACATATCGGTGGTGGCCAAGTCTGAAACATAATGGAGCAAGCTAAGGGAATGTCAAAGTTCTTCTGGACTCGCATTGGAGGTAATATGGACTTTAGGAAACGTCCTATCTTTGGCACAAGGCACAAACACTGACAATCCCCCAAAGGTCCATCTTTGGTGAGAAACAGGCGGTGCCGGATCTTCCTGGTAGAAGAGAACATTGGTGCAGCAACTACCAGGAATGGAGCATGGCGGTCTCTAACCAAAGCACATGTGCATTCATTCACCTTCTGACCTAGGAATCCTGCTTCCAAGACTTCCGCACTGAAGACACCCCAACAACACGAAAGCACGCTCACACGTGATTCATTCGACACCGCCAGGAACTGCAAAGTATTGCGGAAACCTTAAACTATAGAACACATCTAAGTCTCTGCATCTGTTTAAAAAGATGAGAGTGAATTCTATGAACTTGGAGTCATTTCCAGAAATTATTTGTGAATGGACCAGCACTGCTCAAAGAACATCCATAGCATACACAAAACTCTGAGTAAAACAAAAGAGCAGATGATGCACAGAGCACATCAGAGGCTCAGGGCTTGCTGATCTGAAGTGGATGAGGGCAGCAGACACGCTGGGAAAACAAATGCTTTCTGATTTTTGGAAACATGTTAGTAGTTCATAAGGTGGGGACCATTTGCTCACATCACAAAACTAATCTGAAGTTAGCACGGCATCAGCTCTGCTGGCTTGCAGATCAGCAGTAAAGAGCATCGAGGCAGAGCTCACTTTCCGCCTAACATACTTCCCCTTGGGAAGGGCAAAGCCCTTGCCCTTCTCCTGGAGCAGACGTGGGAAGTTCCCTGTCTGTCCTAATGGAGGGCACCAGTACACCTGCTGCTCTACCTCTCCCTAGGGATGCTTGCCTGAACGAAGTCCTGAGGCCTCCAGCTTTCGGTGCTGACTCAACTCCACTCAACAAGCAGCATCTATCTGCACTCCAAGACAGGGCACTTCCCCTGGGCAATTGTCTTAATCAGGGTTTCATTGCTGTGAAGAGATACTATGATCACAGCAACTCTTATAAAGGATGACATTTAACTGGGGCTGGCTTATAGGTTCAGAGGTTTAGTCCATCATCACCATGGTGGAAGCATGGCAGCATGCAGGCAAGCATGGTGCTGGAGAAGGGGCTCAGAGTTCTACATCTGGGTCCCCAGGCAGCAGCAGGTGACTGTGTGCCACACTGAGCATAGCTTGAGTACATGTGACTTCAAAGCCACAGTGACACACTTCCTCCAAAAAGGCCACACCTCTTAATAGTGCCACTCCCCATGGGCCAAGCATTCAAACGCATGAGTCTGTGAGGGCCATACCTATTCAAACCACCATAGCAGTGGATCATCCTCCAGCCTCAAGCGCAGTCTCCCCAAGTGACCCCGTACAGAGCAGCCACAAGTCCTCACCTGCTACCCCGATGAAATTACACATTTGTGAGGAAAATAAAGAGTGACTATTGTTTGAAGGAACAACCCTGGGGGCTGTTTGTGATGGATGACTAACACCTGCACCCCACTACCAAACCACCGGAGAGCCAGACATGGCCCTATGTGCTTCAGGCAGGCCAAGCAGATTTGAGGAGTCCTGAACTCATGCGCTTTGTTCAAATGCTGTCAAGGTCAATGACGTATACACAGGCCTATGCAATGACGTGTACACAGGCCTATGCAATGACGTGTACACAGGCCTATGCAATGACGTGTACACAGGCCTATGCAATGACGTGTACACAGGTCTATGCAATGATTTGTACACAGGCCTATGCAATGACGTGTACACAGGTCTATGCAATGACGTGTACACAGG
>NC_034603.1:73852820-73859796 GCF_900095145.1 Mus pahari
TCCTGGAACTCACTTTGTAGACCAGGCTGGCCTCAAACTCAGAAATCTGCCTGCCTCTGCCTCCTGAGTGCTGGGATTAAAGGCGTGTGCCACCACGCCCGGCTAAACTGGGTACTTCTTGAGGAGCTGACAGAACCTGCCCTAGCCTAGAGGGAAGTCTGCTTTCACCAGAGACACATGGTGGGTGGCAAGCTAACAAGGTCATGGGTCAGGTCATCGATGGGTCACCTCCACACAGAGGGGAATCAGTGGAGCAGGTAAAGCAAGGGCAGCCAAAGGCACCAGAGGAAGACACCATATGGTCCTCATTAGAGGCAGAAATCTGGCCCGAGTAAGAGGTCAAACATGGCTGACTCTTGATGGGAAGAGGCTGGGTGCTGTGCAGGCAGTGGCTCCATCTCAAAATGGTGGGGGCACAGTGGAGGCCTGTACTAGAGGCCTCTGGACTGGATCTCATGACACATCTTCAAAGGCAAGGACAGCTGAGGTGTGGGGCCAGTGGCTGGGACCTTCCTACCTACAGCCCCCAGCTCAGGTGCACATCTGTCCTCATACCCACATCTGCCCATCAGCAGTCAGTTCCTCTCCCAGCTACCGGCTATCACCCGAATCTCGACCCACCGCCACCGCGTCCCACCCACTCCTTCCTTCCTGCAGCCTTTCTGCAGAGTCGCTTATGCTTTAGCCTTCCAACAATGGCACTCCCACTTCAAACCCTGTATGACCTGTCAGCTCCCTCAGAACACGTCTGGAGGCCCCGCTGAGCCTCCACATCTGTTGCCTCCCTCTCTCGTCCTTCCTTGTCCCACCTTTGAGCATCCCAACTGATTCCTGCTGTGGGACCTTTGTAGACAGTGGGGCCCGCCCTTCCAGAAGGTTCTCCTACCGTGTATTACTGCGGCTCATCAATTACCTCCTCCAAGAGACCTGGACAACACACACAGTAGGAGCCTTCCTCATTTGCCTTTACCCAGCTTCAATTCTTCCTGCCACCCAATGCCAGCTTTGTGCCATGCCCCTGAACATGAGTTCCAAGAGAACACATGCCTTTCAGTGCCTAGCTCATCGCCATGTCTTCATAGCATGAAACAGGGAGGGCCTACATGCATCCCTCACACACAAAGGTGAATGTAAGAAGAGCAGAGAGGCCCCAGGCCGGCAGCTTTACCTTCTTCGCAGCTGTGGGGCTACTCTCTGCACTCTGCACAGGGCTCCTGTGGGGGCTTCGGTCGTCCTGGGGCACACACCTGCCCATGTACACACTGTAGTCTAGGAGCATCTTCTGTCTCACGCTGCCCACCAGTTCCTTCTGCTTTGGCTGGGACATCATCTCCTCTACGCTGCCTTTGCTGCTGCTGCGGCTGTGGGTCAGGTGCCCCGAGGGACTGCTGTGCCTGCTGTGTGTGGGCAGAAGCCCTGGGTAAGAAACGATAGCTATTAATGCAAATGATAAAACAAGCAGGGATAAACTAAATGCCCATGGTTAAACAGGAAAGCAGCTAAAATGCTATCGAATGATTTAAAAACTTCACCCTGAAAAATACCTTCTGCTCTAACAACAGGTGACTTTTAGAATGGATTTTATTGTTCTCCAAGGTATGGAATGGGGTTAGTGCAGTATTTTTCTTTGCTCCCAGTGATCTTTTAAGAAAACATAAAACACAAAACACAGCACCAGTGTACGCAACAGTCAGGGTGGCGCTGTGAATGCTCACAGGGTAAAGGGAGAGAGAGGGAAGGAAGACAACTAACTGTTCATGCACAGCTCGGGGCACTGCAAAGATGCCATCTCTCATTCAGTGAAGCAGTCATGAAGCACCTTCTATGGACCTGCTCCATGCTAGCCAGGGGAACAAGCTGAATCCGTGCCCTTGAAGTATGACACCCGGGAAGATAAGTCCCAGTCACCTGTAACAAGCATTGCCAAGAGCTGCTGACCCTGTGCTGACATCCCACCACCAACACCTGTGCCATTTTCCAACAACAGCTGCCATTTTCCTTGCGCTGGCAGAAGAACGATCCAGATTAGAGAACAGAGTATCAAGAAGCAAGATTCAGGGAGTCCCGAGAGAGGACACACAGAGGGACAGGAAGTGTGGGCGGAGTGAAAGGCGGGAACCTGACCCAGATTCGGTTTACCCTGTTGCAATAGAGTTTTAAGCATGGGCCTATCTGACACTCAGGCTTAGTGTGAGCAAGGTAAGAACAGAGGTCAAAGCCAGCCTGATCACTGACGTCACTGGCTTCCTGCTGTCTGACCTGCAGCTCTCTCCTGGTCGCACAGACACCTGGGGAAGCTACTTTAACTTAGTGGTTTAGCTAGGTTATTTCTAGGACTGACTAGTTCAAGGACAGGGGTGAGAACCTGACTGTGGCCTGGCTGCTGTTCCCTGCCCGTGGAGCAGCTTCCCTGCTTAGGGTGGGTCAGAGCATAGGAGCTGTCTCCACTCTGTAGCTCTGGAATTGTGCCGGGCGCTCATGGCTTCCCTGCTCTTACCAGGTTCTGCAGCCACTTCTGACTGCAGACAGAAACTGGGCGCTAGAGATTTGGAATCTCCACCCTTAGCTGGGCCTCCTGAGCCAGAACCTGCACAGGGAGTTGCCGGAGAAACCTATGTTGTCACGTCTCTAAGCGGCAGCATCCCTGAGGGAGATGACAGACTTGAGGCGCCCAGCAAGACTTCTCTCATGCAGTGCTTACAGAGGGGCCTGGTCCTGGAGATTCTTCCCCAGTGTCACCTTCACAGCTGATGACAGCTGGGCCTTGTAGTTCAGGCTGATTTGAAATACAATACAGTCTTCCTCACCATTCTAAGGTCCATCTCTACTCATAGTGTAGAGAAAAAAGGAGCAGCCCCAGCTAACCAAGGTACTGCTATGGGTGTGAGAGTGGAAGCTTGCTTGATTTCAGTGTGAAGTAGGTACCAAGGCCTCCCACAGTCCCGGCTCTTACCACTGACTTCGTTGTGCCCTAAGTGCAAGCCATTAGAAACAACCAGATTCAGCTGGGCATGGTAGCACATGACTCTAATGCCAGCACTCAGGTGTGTACACCAGGCTGACTACGAACTCACAGCGATCTGCCTGCCACTGCCACTATCCTGAGATTAAAAGTACGTGCCCCACGCTCTTCTCTAACCACTGTCTTCAGACTATGCATGGTCTCCTGGAGCTGCTTTTATGACACTGCCAAGAAAAGAGAGTCCCAGGGCGTCACCACAAGCTCACCACATATACCTGCAAATGGACTATCACTGGAAAAATGACTTAGAACGAATGGGGGTGGTGGTTACTGTAAAAGGTTCACACATTTGAGGTTGCAGAGAGTAATGACCTAAAGGCCGGCTTCCTGTCTGCCTGCCTGCCTGCCTGCCACTCTCTTAATCCCCCCACAGCCCTTTAAACAGGTACACACTTAGCACAAATGCTATTACCTGATTTACTTCCAGAAACGCCAGCCGGCTTCTTGAGGTCTGACTTCAGCCTCGACGCCAGGATGAACCGTCTGAACCACTCCTCTTTCTCTCGGCCAGTTCTCCCAAACAGATAGAGTATCGGGTCTCGCTGGCTAGGCTTCGTCCCCTCTTGAGGCTGGGGTGGCTTCTTGAGGTCTTCGCTCGGCAGCTCTTTCTCAGGCGGCGGCTTCTCCTCTGTAGCTTCCTTATCAGTCTGCGCCTTAGACATAAAGTCATCTTGCCGACCAAGTTCAATGCAAATGGGGTACTTCTTATTCCAGATTCGCTTTCGAGCCAAGCTTTTAGGTACAAGATAAATCTACAGAGAAAGGCAGATGACGATTTACACACTAAAGAGTGTTTACCTTGTGCATCAATATCACATGTATCAGAAAGGTCAGCCTGTCAGGACCTTGACTGAAATGGTGGAAGTTAAATAACTCTCACCATCTGTCTATAATCTGACTGTAGAACATGGAATAAATTTTAGAGATAACTTGTTATTACTCAAAATTCCTAAGTGTACATGTTTAAGAGCTATGAATGTTTTATTCTCAGGCAGCAGTAACAGAGTACTGCTAACATTTAAGTGGTTATCATCAAACAGGCTTGGGTAACAACTGAGTTAGTGACCCTAGGTGAAGCTGAAGCTGGGGAAAAGGCATCTCTCAGACTAGACAGAAAAGTGCAGGTCAGTGCTGGAATCAACTCAAGGACGAATCTACATACTGCCATCACTGTGAAGAGATTGAAAGACCACTCACGAGAGCTACGAGAATAGGCACCATGTGTCATCCTTTGTATATGCTCGGCCCAGGGATTGGCACTATTAGGTGTGGCCTTGTTGGAGTAGGTGTGTCACTGTGGGCGTGGGTTTTAAGACCCTCATTCTAACTGCTTGGAAGTCAGGATTCTGCTAGCAGCCTAAAGATGAAGATGTAGAACCCTCAGCTCCTCCTGCACCATGCCTGCCTGGATGCTGCCACATTCCCACCTTGATGATAATGGACTGAACCTCTGAACCTGTAAGCCGGCCCCAATTAAATGCTGTCCTTATAAAAGTTGCTGTGTCAATGCCCTCTTCTGGAGTGTCTGAAGACAGCTACAGTGTACTCACATACATTAAATAAATAAATAAATAAATCTTAAAAAAAAAAAAAATGTTGTAAATTCTTAAAAAAAAAAAAAAAAAAAAAGTTTCTGTGGTCATGGTGTGTCTGCTCACAGCAGTAAAACCCTAACCAAGACACCATGTCTGCGGAATAACAATTTATATTTCCACGAAAATACAAATGACGCTTTATCAAAATGTGTTGGCATGTGCACACTTTTTATATTTCACGGAGCTTTATCAATACTTGGCAACATATACATAGCATTTACACTGAAAATCTAGTTTTCTTTCTTTCTTTTTTTATTGGGGGGGGGGCGGGGTACGTGTGGAAGGGGCAGGTTGAAATAGTTCTTACTATGTAGCCCAGGCTGGCCTAGAAACCTCCTAGAAATCTCCTCTTGCTTTGGCCTCCTGAGATTACAGATGTATGCCAGCACACCTGGCGTTGGTGCTGGGGATGGAACTGGCTCTGTGAACGCACACGCTTTTAAAGGCGAGATTCTGAGTGCCGAGAAAGAACCCTCACTCCTGGAGTGTGGTCCACGGGGCTGCAGGCCAGAGCTCACCTTGGAAGCTCAGAGGAGTCCAGGCTCAGCCAGCTGGCAGTGGTGCACACCTTTGCTCATTGCTCAGGAGGCAGAGACAGGCAGATCTCTGTGAATGTGAGGCCAGCCTGGTCTTTAGAGTGAGTTCTAGGACAGCCAGGGCTACACAGGGAGTCTGTCTTTGGGGAGGTAGGGGGTGGTGGTGGTGGTGAAATCCAGGCTCTCAGGCCCCACTCAAAGTTGCTGCTCCCCAACCTGCATTTCAAAAGTTGCCCTGTGGTTCAGTGTCTTGGAGAGATGCTGCCCTAAGGTCTAGTGCTTCTTAAGCAACACTGTGGGGTGGGGTGGGGTGGGGTGCAGTCAGCAATCAAGACTCCAAATGCTTTCAGTCATCAGGCTCTGCTTCCAAAATATCCCAGACTTACCTTGCTGTCTGAGAGGTCGTAGATTTTCTGGCTGATGTAGGTGACCTCTGGCTTTGTCTCATTGTAGCTTGCCCTCCTGGATATGTTTTTGTTGGGCTTTGAAAGTCTTAAGGTTTCACCCTCGAGCCGGACAAAGACTGAGTGTGTCAAAGTCGCGTGGTAAGTTTCTGGATCATAGTTGTAAATCTCATTCATCCATCCCTGGTGGAGAAAGGCCTCTATTAGTAAGAGTGAATCCTGGATATCAGGACCGAAGGTCACAAGGTACCCTGTTAGCTTCCCTATGCTGAGGGCTGAGGAGGAATTTGGTATGGTTTTGTAACCCAAATTTGGAGAGTCAGAGTGGTAACGTCCACTGTCCTAAAATATGATTCTTTTCTTAAAGCTGACAAGCAAAAGGGGAAATTCAAGTCTTATGCATCCCACAGAGCAATGCTCCCTGCCTGACCTCCCTTGGGAATGAGTACTGAGCCAGTCTGGCCTTGTCTGGTTGTTTGTTAGAAGGTTTCTTGTGCTCTTCCTGCTCCCGGCAGCCTGAGTGCTGTGGTTACTGGTGTGATGCCTGGCTCACCATGCCTGGCTCCCAGCCTCGTGCTGTTACCTTGATGCATTTGTTTGTTTATTATATATGTGATGCTTGTTTATCACATGTGTGCTGAATATTAGTTACATGCAGGCTGCAGTGTGCCTATGGAGGCCACAAGACAACCTGCAGGGGAAGGCGGAGTTCCTTCTACCGTGTGCGACTCAGGAATGAACTGCAGCAAGCACCCACCAAGCCATTGTACCAGCACCAGTCTGTCTGATTTCTGCTGACTTCAGCCTACTTTGTAAACAATCCTTGACATCACATTCATCCTGTTACCATTCATCCAAGACTCAGAAAACTTACTGGCCTATTTCAATGAGATGGTAACTTGTACCTCATGGAAATCATACAGTGCAGAGCAGATGAGTAACAATTAGGCAGCAAATAAAGAAACCAGTGCAATGAACACAGCTCTGTTATTACAGTAATTTATTTTATGTATGAGTACACTGTTGCTGTCTTCAGACACACCAGAAAGAGGGCAACATATCCCATTATAGATGGTTGTGAGCCACCATGTGGTTGCTGCGAATTGAACTCAGGACCTCTGAAAGAGCAATCAGTGCTCTTAAACACTGAGCAATCTCTCCAGTCCCCTATTACAGTAATTTAAACGAGTACAGTTGTGAGCCAAGGACTGCTAATCCTCAAATTGGCACAAATATATTTATACGGTGGCTTGGTTTTTGTTTTGTTTTTAAGTTTTAAAGACTTATTTCATGAGTGTTTTGGTGCATCTATCCATCCATCCACCCATCCATCCATCTATCTGCACCATGTGTATGCCTGGTGCCCAAGGAGGTCAGAAGAGGGAGTCATATCCATCCATCCATCCATCCATCCATCCA
>NC_034603.1:73859916-73863658 GCF_900095145.1 Mus pahari
ATCCATCCATCCATCCATCCATCCATCCATCCATCCATCTATCTGCACCATGTGCCTGCCTGGTGCCCAAGGAGGTCAGAAGAGGGAGTCATATCTTCTGGAATGGAGTTAAGGATGGTTGCATACCATCGTGAAGGTGCTGGGAACAAAACCTGGGTCCTCTTCAAGAACAATAAATGTTCTTAACTGCCAAGCCATTTCTCCAGCCTTGATTTGTTTTACTTTTATGTAAGTGTGTGTCTGTGTAAGTATGTGCACATGTATGTGTGTGCTTACAGAAACCAGGAAAGGGCATCCTCACTCTGGGGTTCCAGGAAGCTGTGAGGTATGCGCATTGGTGCTGGGAACTGAACGCTGGTCCTCTGGAGAGCAGCAACTGCTCTGGACACTAAGTCACGTCCCCTTTTTTGGAGACAGGGTCTTCTTATCTTGCTCAGAGCTAACTTTGATCTTTTGACCCTTCTAGCTTTGGCCTCCTGAGTAGTGGCAATTATAGGCCTGTCACCAGGCCCAGTCTTACATATGGGCCTCAAAAATAGCATTTACACACGCTGATGTACACAAACAATACACAGAAGGCATAAAATAATAAAATACATCATACATACACATGGAAACAATGAAACCCTTCATTTGGTATGATAATGTGTGCTAATATATGCTAACAAAACAACAGCAAGCAAACTGTACTAATGTAACAATGTACTAATGCAATCAGTATTATCACTTAACACTTTGCTTGCCATAAAGCATTTTCTCAGACTTTGTGAAACACTGAGATCACTTAGGAGCTCTATAAGTGTGGGGAATTGGACTATGCACAGACAGGTTGGTCTCCAGTTGAGCTGAGGTCTGGACCCCCGAAGGGTGATAATTCACCTTTATGACACGGGAGGCGTTCCCTCATGCTCCGGGAATGCTGGCTCCTGCCTAAGTTACCGCCCCTCACAACCCCCACATGAGAAGCATGGCTAGAAGTCACATAGGCAATGGCCCAAGCTTCTGACCTTCAGGCTAAACTCCTCCCCAGTTACCTAGCAACAATAAAGACCATAAAAAGGGCTGTTCAGCCCCACACCGATCTCTTCTCACTGCTCTCCTCTTACTTCTTACCCCTCACTCTCACCCCCTCTCTCCTCTCTGTCTTCTCCTCTCCTCTCTCTCTCTTCTCTCTCTCTCTCTCTCTCTCTCTCTCTCTCTCTCTCTCTCTCTCTCTCTCTCTGCTGTGCTCACTCTCGCCAGTGTTGGGAACCTCTCTCCCCTCATCCCTCTCTCCCATAACCCTGGTGGCTTTAGCAAAGTAGCTCCGGTGCTCCCAGGTAGGGCTGCCCCTTGGCCACCCCCAAAGAGTGGGTCAGAGGCTTAGATGCCTACCCAGGGATGAGTGGAAAGTGATGGCAGCTCTCCCACGCCTGACAGACCAGAGAATAGGTAGAACTCTGGCGGGATGTGGGTCTCCACCTCCCCCCTCTTCCCCAGGGTCCCCCTTTTTAGTTCACAACACATAAGGAGTGTTAAATGGCTCACTTTGCAATGGGCAGGCAAGTACCTGAAACACCTAGAATGGGGAATGTCATATCCATGGTAAATACTTGAGTCTCTCACTGGTGCTGACCTGAGAATGAGGACACCTCAGAACCCTCTTCATTTGTCCATCCATCATCACAATGTGTACCAAATCTGCACACTAGAACACGCTAGGATTGATTACAAAGGGTTTGTTTTTTTAAAGGTTTAAAGGTTTTTGTTTTTTTAAATGCCTATGAGTGTCACGCCTGCATGCATGTATGTCACCTACGTGTCTGGTGCCCAGGGATGTCAAAAGGAGGCACAAAAAACGTGATTGTGAATTCCTATGTGAGTACTGGGAACCAAACCAGGTCCTTTGCAAAAACAAGTACTCTTAGCCACTGAGCCATCTCTCCAGCCTTAGAAGTTGACATGAAAATTTTAAAGGAGTCTAGGAGTTGGAGGTACCTTAACAATAGAGCACTTTGCATGCTCGAAGCCCTGGGTTCTACCCCAGCACCTAAGAAAAAGTTATGAACTAAAAAGAGAAAGGGTGAAATTCTTGATTAAAAAGTTCCCACCAAAGAGTGGAGAACTGGGTCTTTATCACAAGGCTCCAAACACATCCATCTCTGTGTGAGGTGAGACTTTGGAACCACTCAGAGTCACACAACTCAGGAGACCTGTTCTGCCTGAGCTGGGAGGAGTCCACCCTCCCTGAGTTACTGACCACGAGCAGCATGGATGAGCAGTGCTCATGGGAATGGCGACAGTCTAGCATCTGAAATGAACCAGCAATGATCCATCTGAGAAGCACAGGCAGTCTCCAACTTGAAAGGACGGAAGCAGATGAGCTGTCGGAGCATCAGCTGGGGTGGAAATACCTGTGCCAAGTGTAAAGCATTCTCAAATGGCACTGCTGGGTGCTATGATGAAAGCACAGATCAGCTGACGTACCCTGTGATGTACAATCGGAAACCTTTCCTCCCATTGGATCTATCTGGCTGCAATGGTTTACACAGATCCTTGAAAAGAATGACCTTCCATGAACACCAGTGTTAGGAGTACCAGATAGAAGCTGGGTGCTGCTGACTGAGGCCACGCCCAAATGTCAAGACTTCACGTGGTCTACCACTGATTTGTCATCCCAGAGGATTTTTGTTGTTCTCAACATCCAGGAGCATTAGTTTTCTGTTTTGGAGGTTGCAACTATCTACCTCAGTTGGCACTCAAGGCAAGAGAGCTGCTCCAGTTGAAGGTCCATCTAGACTGCAGTGCTAAGAACTCAGTGCTCAAAGAAAAATGGCAAAACATTTCTAGGCTAGTAAAAAAATTTTGATTTTTAAACAGATCTCTCATTCTGAACTCCAGGGCTCTTGTGGCAGCAAGTGCAGTGCACCTTACTGCTTCAAAAGTGGCCGGGAGGGGCTCTGGGACGAAGATCCCACATCAGATTGTTTTACCATCATGAACACTAATTTACCATTAAAATAAATTCTTAAACCAGGCAAGGCAGGTATGCACACCTTTAATCCTAGCACTCAGGAAGCAGAGACAGGCGGGTATCTGTGAGCCCAGAAAGATCTACAGAGTGAATTTCAGAACACCCAGGGCTCTGTTACACAGAGAAACCCTGTCTTGAAAAGCTAAACCAAATTTTAAAAATTCCGTATTTTTTTCTCTCTCTCCCTCTTCCTTCCTTCCTTCCTTCCTTCCTTCCTTCCTTCCTTCCTTCCTTCCTTCCTTCCTGCATGAGTGTAAGATTGGGATGTATCTAGCTTTCAGGTACTTCTTCATCTTATACCTTTGAGACACTGTCTCTTGCTGAACCTGGAATCTGCTGTTCATCTAGAATGGCATCAAGATGGGATCTGTCCATCTCTGGCCCCCAGTACTGAGCTGTACTTCCATGACTAGCATTTCTACACAGATGGGAGAGATATGGGTCCTCCTGCTTGCGCTGTACAAATTCTACTTACTGAGCCATCTCCACTACTCTATTTTTATTTGTTTGTTTGTTTAGAGACAGGGTTTCTCTGTGTGGCCCTAGCTGTTCTAGAACTCACCCTGTAGACCAGGCTGACCTTGAACTCATCTACCTACCTTTGCCTCCCAAGTGCTGGGATAAAAAATGTGTGTGCCATGCTGGGCGTGGTGGCGCACACCTTTAATCCCAGCACTTGGGAGGCAGAGGCAGGCAGATTTCTGAGTTCGAGGCCAGCCTGGTATACAA
>NC_034603.1:73866460-73888288 GCF_900095145.1 Mus pahari
AAACAAGGTTTCTCTGTGTAGCCCTGGCTGTCCTGGAACTCAGTCTGTAGATGAGGCTGGGCTCGAACTCACAGAGCTCTGACTGCTTCTGCCTCCTGAGTGCTGGGGTTAAAGGCGTGTAAACTCCTGTTAGATCTCACATGCCAGGATTCTGGTGACAAGTTTCTTCTTTCCTTTAGTGTTTTGAGAGAGTTATTATGTACACCAGTCTGGCCTCCAACTTGAGCTCTCCCCACCTCCACCTCTCCAGCATTTAGATTCGCAGTAAGTTCCAAGATTAGATACACCCGCTCTCGTGCTCTGCTATCAACAACAGTTCTATGTGGCTTCAAAAACAACCCCACTGCGGTCACTGAGTAGAGGCTTCTCCAAATGCATTCCTCTCTTTAAATGCACACTCATCTGTAGGGAAACTTCTATCAAGTTTTTAGCTTATTTCTTTGCTTTTCAGATTGGATAATAAGACAACACACCAAAGGTGTGAGATCTGGCTGAACACAGTCTCTGTGCCCAGGTTTTGTTATCCTGAGCCCACTAAGGACCTGCAGATCAGTTCTCTTCCTAGGCCAGTTCCTGTGTAATATGGTAAACAAAACCACCATTCTCCACAGTGCTTCCTGGAGCCCAGTAGCCACAGAGCAGGAGCTCTGCCCAGGAGCCTGAGGAACAGGCCTCTCCTGGGCTCTGGCTCCACTCAGCAGGGCCAAAGTTCAGGGATGAGTAAGCAGTTAGCCTCTGCTGACAGCTCTGACAGATACAGGTCACACTCCATGTTCTTGACAAATACCAGGGCAACCCAATCCAGAACAATGCAAAGAACAGAGTCTGAGGCCGGACTACACCAATCAAACCTTACTACTCCAGTGGCAGAGGCAAGGAGCCCAGGCCATGACTGGCCTGGGTACAGCCTGCTCCAACACCTGTCCAGTCTGACCCAGGCAGCATTCCTCCCATCCTCATCTCCCCAGCTGCCCAGCTGCCATGGTCTCATTTTCCCTTCCCTTTCATCTTCCCATCTCCTCCTTTCTGAAATGCCTTCTTCCTTTTATTCTAGTTCAGGCTAAAGTCCACGGCTTCCCAACAACAAACACATGCCACCAGGTTCAAGACTCGGATGGCACATGCACTGTGGACAACCTTGGTTAGCTTTAGGAGATCCTACGTGTGTGCTCATATTTGATTCTGTAGAAGACTGCAGACAAAAACGCCCTGGCCACCTGCAGTGTCAGCAAGACTTCCCAAGTATCTGGTGACTCGGGTTCCAACCCAGCCCCCAACACCTGCCAGTGACAATGTGGGTGGAGCTCAGCCCTCAGTCCCCCACTTTTCCATCCTGTAAAGGGGCTCAGCCTAGCTTCCTGCTTTCCTCATCCCAACTCATAGTCTACATATAAACCACAACATGTTTCCATGCTGACAGAACGCAGGGAGCATAATTCATACAGTAAGAATGGGCCGTCTAGTTTTTGTTTTGTTTTTTGTTTTTGGTTTTTGGTTTTTCAGGAGAGGGTTTCTCTGTGCAGTCCTGGCTGTCCTGGAGCTCACTTTGTAGACCAGGCTGGCCTCGAACTCAGAAATCCGCCTGTCTCTGTCTCCCGAGTAAAAATGAGCATCTTAAGCACGGTGTGAAAATACTAATAAATACTCACAACAGCACCTGGTACCTAGGCTCTTCTCGTGTCCCAGAACTTCATGTGTACCAATTTCCTACAACCACATTCGAAACAGAGCTCAAAACAGGGTGAATGACCTGCCTCTTGATGGGACTGGGACAGCTAGGACCTGGCCTCAGATCTAGCTGACTGAGGTGTGGCCTCTAACCACGGCCCTATGACATTGCTGATAGTCTGGGCAGCGCCTTGCCACCCTTCAGGTCAAAGCAAAGCTGACACCTTCTCCCTTCTGGACCTGTTTTGATTGCTTTACTGAACTGCAGGGAGAACAAGGCACACCTCAGTCCCAGCCAGCAATGCCTCTTGGCCAAGCATATGACTGAAGTCTGACTCCGAAAACAGCTCGAAGGGAAATCCTTGGAGCTTGGGAGCTGAACAGCTGCCCCCAGTCCAACCCCAGCCCATAACTCCGAGGCGCTCCTGGAGACCCACAAAGGAACAAGCTCAACAATTACAAGGAGGAGGCTCCACCACTGAAATTCCTCAAGGAGAGAAATTAAAGTAAAAGACATAAAACTGCAGAGGAAGAGAATAAGAATCCTGGAGTGATAGGAACTGCTGCTGAAGCCATATTACACGGGAACCTGGGGCAGACAAGTCTGGAGCTGGCCCGAATCAACTCAGACTGACCCCCGATTGCTTCTGAGACACCACAATACTTCAAACCAGGTCTCCCTTGCAAAATGCAGTTTCTACGCATAAACCTAATTACCTTTTCCTACATGAGCCGACCCAAATTCTCCGGGTACTTGACTGACACCCTGGGTTAGGCTGCATGTGAAATCTCTAGGCTTGAGCAGGCAGATACACAGCGCTCAGAGTGGCACAGGCCCTCCATGCTGCCCCCTCCTCCACTGCCCCCTGCACACCCATTCTAACATTCTTAACCCTAAACATAGTGGGTGAGGTATTTCTCCACCTTTGTTTTGTTATAGGCATGGGAGTTGGCACAAAGAGCACCCACACAAGTGGTGTCACACTCCAAGGGCCTCCTGTCGTTATTCCACACACACCACTGAGATGTCACATAAGCCTTGCTTCTTTCTGAACCTGTAACTGTTTTTAAATGGAAACCGTGCATGCCACTGGGACAATGACCAGTCGTAGGCAGCAGCTGTCTGGCCTGCAGTCTGGACCTGGGACTGCATTTAGAAAAGGTCAGGGGTTTCTCTTCAATTCTCTGCTGGACTCAGAAGCCCCATTTGGCTGGAAATACAAACCACAATCTATAAGGAGGGCCATTTAGTCCTGGGAAAGATTAAAAGCTACAATTAACCTTTTGCAAAATAATAAAGTCTGGAGGAGCTACTATTGTGCTTGCTCCCAATCACTGTGCCAGGGAAGGGTTCAAGGCCAGAGCTCTGTGCTCCGCTGGATGCTGGACTGGCCAGAGGACAGAGTTGATCCTCTGGCCCCAGGAAGCGATGAGAGTCCTCAGTGTGGCTGGTGTCGGCTAATAGCAGAAACTGCAGCATGCTCTCATACCGAGGCTGTGCTGGCAACGGGAACTGCCTGTCACTCAGATCCCTGCTCATCCCCAGAGAAAAGCGGCTGAAGCCAGGGCTGAGGCCACTGCTGCTGGTGCTCACCTCTGAACTGTGGCTGAATTTCACCTGCCCACAAATGCCACACAACAGAACTGTGTACTTACTGAGTTTAGGCCCTTCTGATATATTGACACTTGGGAACCAGAGTCACCTAATACAAGACCATCAAAGATCCTAGGGTTGGAGAACAAGGAACAAGTTTGGTGCAAATTTAACTTTACCCCAGAAAAGGCAAAGCAAACCTGCAGACAGAAAATTCATCTTATAAATGATAGCCTCAAGGTGACAGCCAGATGCTACCACACACACTCCAGAGAATGAGGAGGGGTCCATTAGCGGAGGGAAGGGACAGCATCAATACTGTCCACATCCCTCTGACTGCTTCAAGGTCACACCTAAGCCACAAACTGTGGGACATGACCTCTATCTGGGCCTTTTATCCCTCACAGGGACATCTCCCAAGCTCAGGTGAGTTTTTCATTGTGATGCAGTTTAAATCATAGTGCACTGGCAGAGTGTAATAGGGTAGAAGATGATAAACTCTAAAATTAGGCAAACAAACTAAACGATCTCAGATGAACCACTGAGCTAACCAAGGCGCTATTTATATTCATACATAATAAACATGGGATCATATAACTTCAACACCAGCTTGTTAATAATAGATCAGCAAACAAGTAAGAAAGTAGCCCCAAGCTTTCCAGATTCCCTGTCCTATCCGCCAATAAATCTTTGAATACCTACCAACCCTATCTACCTTTACCTGTGTCACATAATATACAGAGGAAAGCAGAGCAAGAGAATACAGAATTAGCCTTTTTGCCAATTTTTACTACATTGTCATGCTATCTTTTAAGCTTTTTAATTTTGCTTTTATGTTTATATATAATAAACATCAGATCATATCTCGTGTGTGTGTGTGTGTGTGTGTGTGTGTGTGTATACAGAGTGTGTGCAGGTGCTCACAGAGGCCAGAAAAGTGTGTCAGATCTCTTGTAGTTACAGATGACTGTTGGAGGTCCGACGTAGGTGCTGGGATCTGAACTCAGGACCTCTAGAAGAGCAGGAAGAGCAGAAGAGCTCTTAACCCCTGAGCCATTCTCCAGTTCTCAGCTTTTGAGGTTTTGAGACCATCTTGGCTTCTAGCTCAAGATCTTCTTCCCTCAGTCTGCCAAGTGTCTGGCTCCAAAATTACTCTTGGTGTTTGTTGTTATAATTTGATTTTTGTTTTTAAGACAGGGTCTAATATAGCCCAGGCTGGCCTCGAACCTGCAATGTAGCTAAAGCTGGCCCTGAACTCTTGATTTTCCTGCTTCATGAATATTGGGATTACAGGCATGAACCATTGTTCATGGCTCTCAAAATTATTCTTTTATATATCAAAACCCAAGCCTATATTTTAGGGAACCTAATTATTAAAATGATCTGTCCCTTTTATTATATGTAACTCCCCCAAAGAAAGCTTTCCCAAAAGTCATCTTCATTAATCTCTGCAAAGGCATGAATGTAATTTTAGTCAAGCTTCAAACAGCTTTCCCTCTGGAAGCGACGTACTACCGCTCTGCACGTCGGTAATTTATGTCAGATAAGAACTTGCTCATACATATAACTCAGAACTGCATCTGAGTCACACCCCAGCATAAATCTGAGAACCTTACGGGATCTTGAGGAAGTTCTTCATTATAAACAAGTGGGAGAGTTGGCACACGAGGGTGGAGCTGAATGAAATGTGCTCCTGGCTCAGAGACAGGGCATGCTCAGAGGAGGAGGGCATCCTGTTTGGTTAGGAATGCTCAGTAGCCATCCTACGGGTGAAGAACAGGGCTCAGGCTTCCAGGCCCTGACACTCTCATCGCTAGGGCTTCCAGCCAGGACTTCTAGCTGGCCACTCCAGAAGCATATGCAAAAGAGGGGACCTGCACTGTGACTCCTGGAGCCTATAGCACACGGAAGCTGCCTCAAGCTGCCTCACTCACTCAGCCCACCAGGTTTCAAGCTCTTGCCTTCTTGCTTAGGCGTTGCTGGGCTGGGTGCCCAAGGCAGCCCTTCTCCTACCAGCTGCTTCTCATTTGCCTGATTCCCATATTTTAAAACAAGTGTGCTCTGGTCCAGGGAGTTCTGTAGCCTTAGTGACAATTCATGGGTCCCACAGAGGCAAAGGAATGCTTGTGCTCCAGTCAGTACGGCTGAGGACCAGTTGGACTAGGAGCTAATGGTGGCATATTGTGGTCCTACACAGTCACAGTAGTCTTTGACAATAGCTACCACTTGGCTGCAGATTGACCTTTTGGATTAGTGACTCCATGCTCACTGTTATAGCACCATGGTCTCTCTGTGCCTAAACATGTTAATTTGTTGTGTACATGTGTACACGTGTATGTGGAGAACCAGGTACAAACATGGAAGTCACAAGACAACTTGCAGGGGCTTGTTCTCCGCCTCTGCCATGGGGACTCCAAGCTGTCAGGCATGGCAGCATATGACCTTACATGCTCACCAGCTCACTGGCCCTTCAGCGCCTTGCTTGCATACAAATGTCAATGGGGTATATGTGACTCAAAATTTACCCAGAGAAGGCACAAAACATCTTTTTCTCTCCCTTCTCACAAAGTGAAATCACAGAGAAGGGATACTTCTTCCTTAAATTGTTCACAGGGCCAATAATGGAGCTACACCCTGTCCTACTGAAGGCTCTGCGCATTCCTGGGTCACTTCCTACTGTCATTCCTAGGTCACTTCCTACTGTCATTCCTAGGTCACTTCCTACTGTCAATGACAACTTCCATGACCCAGAAGCTTAAAAACATCTGTTTTCGTCCAATAGTCTGTTAATTTTTTGTTGAGACAGTTTCCCAAGGTAGCCCAAGCTGGCCTTGAACTTGTGTCCTCATGCCTCAATCCCTCAAGTGCTAAAATAGTTGTAAGCAACTCAGCTCCAGTTCAGCTGGTTCATGGTTCACAGATGGAAGTGGCTTATAGGTGTGTCCAACCCACAGCCCCGAGGGCGTGTGTCCCAGGATAGCTGTGAATAGGGCTCAAACCCTTTGTGATGGCAAAGTCCTCTTGCAATGTCAAGAAGTTTCCCATCCCTGGCTGTAGAGAGCGTAATGCTGCCAGGTATGGCCTACTGGGAGTTCTGGGAGTGTTTTACGTTTTCATACCTGTGCTCAAGATTTACATTACATCGTTTTCTACAGAAGCTAATTAGTATCACATACACGGAAAAGAACACAAACCCGCTAACTCACAGTTCAAATCTAACTATTCAAAAGTAGATATTTCTGCTCACCAGACACATAGGTTCACAGGTAGCTTAGTCTGTTTCGGTTACTATCAACAAGATATTCAATCTGCATAATTTGTTTATTCATCCTATTGTTTGTTATTGGTGGTATTGGAGGTTGAACCTAGGACCCTCTGGTACATAGGTCTCTTTCTCGCTAAGTTATCAAGATTGACCTCAAATTAACTTTGTAGCCCAGGTAGGCCTTGAAATTGAATCCTCTAACCTTAGCCTAAGCAGCTGGGATCACAGGGCGGCTGTACAAGGGATTATGAACAAATTTTTAAAGAACAAATTTATTTTGTTGTAGAAGTAAACAGAGTCCAAGATCACGTCACACATCTTCAGCTTCCAGGGCAGGGAAGGGTGTGCTGTTCCACCCAAGAGTAAGGGAGAAAGGGAGGATAGGCTCTGAAAAAGACACACACTTGCTCAAGAGACAAAGGGACAAAGCTGCTGGCTTCTGAGCAACTTGCTCTCCTGGTAACTAGCCCGCTCTAACAGAAGCCACATCCATCCTAGCATGAGGATGGTGCTCTCATGATCCAATCACCTTTTTCCCCTCTCTGAGACAAGGTCCTGCTATTTGTCTAGGTTGGCCTAGAACTCTCTATGTAGCCCAGGTTGCCCATGAACTTCCTACGTCTCTGCTTCTCAAGTGATGGAGTTACAGGTACAGGTATAAATTACAGGACTCCCTATCTTCTAAGCTGGCCTTTACGTATTTAGAATGATCTTTAGCCCTGACTGTTCTGGAACTTGCTCTATAGACCAGGCTGGCCTAGAACTCAGATATCTGCTTGCCTACACCTCCCTAGGGCTTCAAGTGCTAGGATTACAGACATGTGTTGCCATGCCCAGCTTCTAATTATCTCAACACAGTTACCCTGAAAATTCCATTTCAACCTGCATTTCAATAGGAGCAAACCATGATCAAACCATGGCAACAGGCCTGTTTTATAAAGAAACCAGTGTCTGGCTCTTTTATCGCATCACAGGTATAGAGCTGGCAGCAGAAGAGGACTTGGGCTTAGCTGGCTGGTGTAGGCCTTTGGGACCAGCCTTTCCACTCACAGCCTGGCCCCATCCACTTCTAGCACAAGTTCTGTTTCCTGTGCGCTGCTGTGTGATCACATGCTCCCTCCACCATGGACCAAACCAAACTAGCAAACCAGTCACCTCCTCTCCATGATGGACAACACCCCGCAACTATGAACCCAAACAAATCCTGCCTCCCTTTGGTTGCTTCTGTCATATAGTCAGTGTCAGGAACAGAAAAAGGAACGAATACTGATCCACTGGCTAAACTCTCACTCACTCATGGACCCAAGCATTCATCCAACAATTATTTATCACATGCCTACCACACAGCGGGAACTAAAGATGTAAGTACGAGCTGCTGAGCCCAACCTCTACCTTCATGAAGCACACAGAACACGGCAGAAGTCAGACAATCAGCATGTGACTCCAGCTTGGAAGTCAATCAGGTGAGATGGAACTGCGGGGCCAAGGCCCTTTCATTTTAGAGGGTGGGTAAATCAACTCACCCAACAGAATATGGAAGGCTGCAAGAAGTCACTTGCCAGTCTAGACATCTAAGCAGGCATGCTGCAGAAAAGAACTCTTTATACCTATGACAGGGCTTGGCAAACTGGGCACACCCCCACCCACTGCTCTGCTATCTGCCCTCAGAGGATAGAAGAGAGCAATAGATCCCCTGGGACTGGAGTTCCAAATGGCTGTGAGTCTGGGAACAGAACCCGGGTCCTCTGCAGGAGCACCCGTTACTGCGCCACCTCTCTAGCTCCTGGTGTCCCCCTTTCTAAACATCATCGCCACCAGGGTGGAAGCCAAGAAAAAAGACAGGGAAGGCAGAGAACATATGCTCACAGTGTCCCTGTCACCAGCCATGATCCCCCATGTGCATCAGCAGTTTGCCAGGAAGACAACCCCTCAACTTTGGTCTAGAACCATGAGCAAAAATAACACCTTTCTTTGTTTTGTTGAGCCAGGGTCTCAGAATGCAGCCCAGGCTGTCCTCAAACTTACAAGCATCCTGCCTCTGCCTCCCAGACGCTGACATTACAAGTAGGTGCCACTAAATCTGACACTTTTCTATATTACCTAGCCTGGGGTATTGCATCATTAGCTATAGAACACTGGCTAAAACACCACTAGACCACATGGCCATGGACGAGGAACAGCCTCTGGGCCTCCCTTCCTTCACCAGCACACGCCCGAACTGAACAGGGCTGTGATACAGTTCTAATGAGACAATATTCCCACACCTAGCACCCTGCCTTTACTGTTCCACTCACTGGATTAAAGCAAGCCAACTGTAGTGACATTTAAATAGCATTGTAATGTTGCACCCTCTGGGTAGTTGGTAAACTGTCAACCCACAGCTGACTAGATCAACACTGAGGTCGTCTGTCCTAAAGTTAAAACCTTCCCAGGACAAAGGTCTCTGTCAGTCAGCAGCTCTGGGGCTGACATAAGCATCTTTTTTTTTTCTTGGCTAAAGTTAGCACTAGGCCACTTAGAGCATGAAAATCAGGAGGTCACAGCATCACCGTATCAAGAGTGGGGCCGGCCGGGCGTGGTGGCGCACGCCTTTAATCCCAGCACTCGGGAGGCAGAGGCAGGCGGATTTCTGAGTTCGAGGCCAGCCTCGTCTACAAAGTGAGTTCCAGGACAGCCAGGGCTATACAGAGAAACCCTGTCTCGAAAAAACCAAAAAAACAAAAAAAAAAAAAAAAAAAAAAGTGGGGCCACCGTGCATGAGTCACTTTTGCTCTGCTCCACTTATTCATGCTACACTAAGGGTGTCACATCCTTGGGAACCAGTGCCAGCTTCCCTTCAAAACAGAAACAGTCTCACAGCAAACTGTGTGGGGAAGCGTGAAGAGGTCAGGCTGTGACACACGTGAGCACATAGGTGACGACAATGAGTGGGTGCATCTGTATATGAGATGCAGACACTACACTCCAGACCTGACCAGAGCCAGATGACACGCCCAGGATGGGTTTCATATGGATCCTTTCTGAGTTTCCCATGCTTCTCTTGGGGATAAGGACAGAACATAAAGAGACGAGATAACAACAGACATCTTAGAGAGAGCTCCTCCATCCACTGCAGCCACAGTTTTCCTTTCTCTCTCTCTCTCTCTCTTTTTTATTTCTCAATAAAGAGAGATCATGTTGTCATTTTCAGAGTATTCTTTAGATAGAAGGGAGAGGGGGAAATCTGGAAATTTAACAGAGCTCAAATAAGCTTGTAACCTGAAGAGAGCTAAAGGTTACGATCAATAGCGTTCAAAACCACTCCAAGAAAACAGAATCTGTCTTGAACGCCTGTAAGGGCAGCAAGGGGCTCTCAGAGAAAGTCTAGATGTGGGCTTTTTCTGCAGAGATGTGCCACAGGAAGGGGGGTAGGGGAAAGGGAGGAGTGTCACGCTGAGCTCAAAAACATGGGATGAACAGAGTCCCTGCTTCCTCATGTACAAAACTGGAAATACCTAATGCCAACAGGGGATCCTGTTGACCTTGAAAATTATTATATGGCAGTGACCTTTAAATGTTCCTGATTCTATACCCTATATAACTACGTATACAAACAAAAGTTAAACTATGTATAACTCAGAAACTGTATCAATGACAATTATCCTTTTAGAATTTAAATTTTAAAAAATTATGTGCATATATGTGGGTGGGAGTACAGACCCCTGGGACCCCCCCCCCTGGAGCTGAAGTTAAGGGCAGCTGTGGGGGAGCCTGACATGGTGCTGGGACATGAGACTCAAGTCTTCTGCAGGAGCTGCACTGCTCTCGACCGCATCTCCCCAGCCCCGCTGCCTGCTGCCGGTTTGCTTTGATTTGCGATGGTCTCATTACATAGCTGCATCCTGGAAATCACAATCTGGACCAGGCTGGCCGCCTGCCTCTGCCTTCCAAAGCCAGAGATCACAGACAGGGCCACCAACATGCCAGGTGACAACCACAGTTTTATTCTAAAAATCATAAGAAGTACACAAAATGGCCAGAAAAATGTAAATATGGAGAAATAAATAGAAATTTGAAATTCTAATAAATTCATTCCAAAAGATCATCTCAGGAGCCCCACCCAGGAGGCCCAAAGCCTAACACATGGCATTCACAGATGACATTTTTTTCTCAGCCCACATCTCGCTGTGCACAGAGAGAAGCTAGCAGCGGCACCATTAGATGATGGTAACTGGTCTCTTTCCTCCTGGCCCTCTCCTGCAGTTCCATTGGCATCAAGCCTGATGCCAGAATCTGCAGGTTGATAACCCTCCTAGGCATGGTGGCACACGCCTTTATTCCAGCAGTTGGCAGGTAGAGGCAGGTGGATCTTTATGAGTGTAAGGCTAGCCTGGTCTACACAGTAAATTCCAGGACAGTCAGGGCTACATAATGAGACTGCCCGAAAAATAAGAATATAGAATCCCAACATTCAGCAATGACAGATCCTCAAAATAGAGCAAATTGAAGGGCAGGCCTAAGAGGAACTAGCTAGAAGCGCTGCTCTCTGGGGCCGTGGAGAGCTTCAAAGCTGCCTGGTAGGTAAACATGAGAAACACACCAGGCTTCCAGATGAGCTGTTTGAGTTCCCAGACAATAGAGATATCCAAAGTCTTAAAAAATGCCCCGATGGACTGGAGAGATGGCTCAGCAGTTAAGAGCACTGACTGTTCTTCCAGAGATCCTGAGTTCAATTCCCAGAAACCACATGGTGGCTCACAACCATCTGTAATGGGATCCGATGCCCCCTTCTGGTGTGTCTGAAGACAGCTGCAGTGTATTCATATACATTAAATAAACAAATGAATAAATCTTAAACATGCACACACCCCTGATTCGAACACCTTTAGCCATTAGCTCACTAAGCCATTAGCCGGAGGGAGGCTTACTCACGTACCTTTAGTATTTCGGGCTCCTTGATGTCCAGGGATCTCGTGTTCTGGTGTCGCAGAGCTTTGTGTGATTTGTGGTATTTGTGAGCACTTGGTGGTGTAAAGAACCAAATCATGCAAACTGCAGTCATGAACCCGAGGCCGATGCCCAGGAAGAGCCCACTCATGTAGTAGGGGAGGGGGAGGATGAGGTATGCGTAGACGCACATTATAAAGAAGCCAAGCGTCTTCACGGGTAACTCCCGGTGCTCGGTGGCAGAGTCCTCTTCATCCTCGCTATCCAGAGCCACGTCATCACTGGCAAGCACCTCTGGCTTGAGGGGGAGATCGAGGGTCTTATCAAGTTTCCCCTCACCCTCAGGCTCCAGCTCAAAGTCCTCCGTGTACAGTTCACAGAAGTCTTCATCCTCCTTGCTCACTAAAGCAGACAGAGAACACTTCTCGAGAACCAGAGAACTTGTCTTCAGACCTAAGTCCTTCAGACTGCTCGCCTGGGAACCCTTGGGCTCCACTTCCTTCGAGGTGTCCTCGGTGGGCTTCGGGTGGTCGCTCCTGGAGGTGTTGGAGTCGCTGCCGTAGCCGTCCCCCTCCGAGTCCCCCTCCTCCTCCTTGATGCTGTAGTTATTGCTCTCCAAGTGCCCGTTCAAGCCGGACAGGCTGGAGAGCTCTGAAGCACTTGCAGATAAGGCTTTGGGCCTGTGGCTGCTGCTCTCCTCCCCGATGATCTTGCTGAGGAGCTGGAAGGGCTCATAGATGACTTCAGAAAGGCGTCGCTTAGTGTCTTCAATTTTTGCCTCCATTTCGGGCACTTTAAAAAAGGAGCGAGTGTCGGAGGGTGAAGTCAGGGGGGAAGAAGGCGCAGTCTTGGAGTCTCCACCCGTGTTCCGTGGCTGTGTGAACTGTTTGAACAGGTGCAGGTTGAGTTTGGAGTCGGGAGGCTTGTAGGACATGGTGTCCGACTCCTGCCGGGAAGTGTCCGTGGACAGGGACTTGACCAAAGTCTTCATCAAGTGTCTGTGGCGCGGGGGGTGGGGGGATTCTTTTGGCTCCACCTCAGTTGACAGGGACTTCACCAGGCTCATGAAGGGCTTTGCGCTCGAGAGGGCGGAGGACGAGGCACTGGAGGACAGGACAGGGGACTTGGAAGGAGAAGACAGCGGAGACGAAGAACTGGTTTTCTGCTCAGAAAGGGACGACACACTGGGAGAACTAGCTAAGGGTCCAGATGAAGATGACCCTGGAGACAGAGCCAGTGGCACCGGACTTAATACCTGCAGTGCTGGAGCAGGGGACTCCAGCAGCTTTACAGTGTTCTCAGAGACAGGCAAAATGGCAGGGGACGCAGACACAGACAGCCCATCTGCAGGGGCCGTCGAGATGGGGCCTGCAGGGTCATGGCCACCCTGGGTTTCAAGATACAGGTCCTCCTTGGCTTCAAGCCCCGTTACAATGCTTTGGTCATCTAGCCCCTCCTCCAGGTAGCCCCTGAACTCCTCCTCCTCTTCCTCCTCCTCCTCCCCGGATGCAGAGAAATGAATGGCGATGGTGTCTCGCGACACAGACCTTTGCACGTGCACTCTGGGGGCTGATGGTTTTGGCATGTCAATGGTTTTCTCGGCATGGCGACCATTCAGACTTGTCATTGCCGGCTTCGCAAGGGCTCAGGCTCTGAGAAAAACAGCGAGAAGAGAACAAGTCAGAGAGTGGCTTCTCTACAGGTGACTGGGCCGCGCATAGCCCCAAGCCCAGACTTGGGTGGTGATTATGCTTTTCCATGGCAGGTGGCCATAGTGTCACACTTTGGAAGGTTCAATGGTTTAATTCCTACCAGATAAATTCCAGCTAGGCATTCTCTCTTATGAGCAAACCACACACCAGCGTTCTAAATGCCAACAATCTGTCCTGCTCACAACTGCTGAATAACCCACTCCTTCCCTTTAACCGGCTCATTTCTACCAGCAACCCTCTCTACTACAAAGCCAAGTTGAAGCACCTGGCTGAGCTTAAGGCTCTTGAGATAGAAATTTCACCAGTAGTGTTCTGGCTGTGAAAAGTTAACCCAAGATGGGTTCCTGCTTCCACTGCAGGGGCACAGCAGCCCTAACAATGTGCCTCGAGTCTCCCACAGTGGCCACCCTGTTCTGCCACCTTGTAATAAGTGGCTAAACAGCCACACAGGGAAACCTAGAAACTCATCGTAATGACCTGTTGTTGTTCTTACATGCCAACTGCCATCCAGCCAGGGCACTGAGGCCTCACATAAAACAAGCATTGGCTCAGAACTGAGTCCATTATTCACATGGAAGAAAGTCGACAGTCAGTGTGTTCGCCTACACGCAAGTTTGAGTGCTACTGAGCACTGCGGAAGGAGGACTGACAGAGCCTAAGAGCCAGGCGGAAGGCAGGAAGGCAGACAGGCATCTGGAAAGCTGCCTGCCAGCCAGATATGCCAAGTGCACCTGTGACATGCAGGTCACGACATCTTCTATCACTGTGCACCTGACTATGTGGCTCAAGCTCACCTCAAGTGCATGATCCTCCTGCCTCAGCCTCGTAACTCTTACACGCTAGAGACAGTGGCAAGCCCCACACCTGGCTAATTACAGTCAACTTGCAGGGCACACGGCATCATGTCAGGCCTCTACAGCTGAACAACGATGCCACCAGAAGAGCCCGGATGTGGGGCAGACATCAGGAGTTCTGAGGCCACAAGGCCAGGCAGGGTGAGACACTGGACAACTTCTCTGTTCGTTGAACTGGTGGGTAGTAGTGGCAGGGTGGGCGCAGGCAGAAGATTAAGACAGGGGCATGAAGACCAATCTGCGCATGCTGTGGCTGGCTCCCTAGATCTGTTCTCGGCTAAGGACACACAATGGCCATAGAGGGAGGTGACCTCAGGTCTAGAGAGGCATCGTGAGTGAGTGGAAGGGCGCTACCTTGGGCAGGGCAACAGAGCTCCTTTTCCAGCTGACTCTGCGGAGTTCAAATAGGTTACAACTCAAATGAGCTAAAACCCAAACTCTCAGCCTCAGTATTATCTGCAAAATGGGTCTAGGGCACTTCCCAAATCTTAATCTTACTTGTTTATGCTCACAGGTCACTACATACAGCCCAGCCACACACACAGTAAGCACCCCACCACAGACCGTCAATACCGCACCCCACCACAGACCTTCAATACCGCACCCCACCACAGACCGTCAATACCGCACCGCTCACATATTCCGACACTTAGGTCCTCTGCCAAACACTCCTGTTCAACGTGCGGGCAACTGATACTACCAACAAGAGCACAGCTAGAACCTGGGGTGGCAGGCGTGGAGACACCATATTCCTAGATCACCAGAGTGAGGGAATTTGCCAATGATGGAAAGATCACCAGAGTCAGGGCCCAGACACCTCATGAACACAACATTTTCACCATCGATCTCAGAGAGAAATTACTTCCATAAAGACTTTGCATCAGAGTTTTGCCCACGTTCTTCTGTGACCCGCAGGTTCTCTGACTGGGGCTGAATACAGGAAGAGAGAACGTGCTCCATTAGACACAGCAGCCTACATCCAGCCAAGGGCACCAGTTGGGAAATGCCATCTGCAGCCCAGGACACTTCAGACCAGGGCAGGTCTTCCCTGGCTTGTTTTGTTTATAGACAGGGTCTCGCTATTGTAGCCCTGGCTAGCCTGGGACTCATGATATAGATACACTGAACTTGAATCTATAGATACAGCTCCATCTGCCTCCTGAGCACAGGCCCAGCGTGTTCCTGTTATCTTTATGTCAACATGTCTGTAGGTTAAAAAGAAAACAAGACAAGCAGCCACAAAACAATGAGAAACAGCTCAGTCCATTCAGCAGCCACCCAGTCTTATATGTTCTCACTGAGTACATATTAATCTAGTCATTCTTCCTAGATTTCAATTGTATGTATGTGTCTGGTTATATGCACTCATGGTATGTGTATATCCATCCATGTCAGTGGCGAAGAAGGCCAGAAGCAGCAGGTCCCCTGTGACTGGAAATAGACATTTGTATGTCACCTTACGAAGTGGATGCCGAGAACTGAACCCAGGTTCTGTACGAGCTCTTAACTGCTGAGCCGTCTCTCCTGCCCCTCACAGGGTAATTTTAAAGGAAAATTGTAGGAGTGGTTTTAAAAGAAAGTTTGGTGCTGACGAATTCTCAGTCAGCTGCTGTAGCAACACCGAGGGTAAAGCACGTCTGTCACTGTGGCCAAGTGAAGGACACTCGGCACGAGTTGGAGACAAAGCACACAGCTTTGAGGCTGGATAGTTAAGCTGCTCTCCTAGGACGTAGGACAGAAGTGAAGAGGCCTAGCTGAGGCAAAGCCCAAGGCCCTGGGTGAAACATCACTGGAGCCTCTGCCTCATCAACCAGGTCAGACCTTAGGGACAAAGCAGGTGCCTGCTGAGAAAACTGCTGTGTTTTGTACAGAGGCCACCAAGGGCCAACTTCCAGAGAGTTGGGGGCCCATGATCTGCCAACTGAAAGGGACTTCTGATGGTTTCTGATCAACCTGTCCCTAAGACTCTATCAGTCAAGAAGGCCCGAGACAGGACCCACAGAGAAGCAGACGCCAGGCCAGCAGATGGGGCAGGCAGTCTAACCAAGCCTCAGAGCTTCAGAGGCCCACTGCAAACATCACTGCAAACACTGGGCAAACCTGGCTCTCCTTGATCTCACAAAGCAAGCTAGCAGAGGCTGGGGCAGCACAGCCCTTCTTTAAACGAGGATGCCTGTGGGCCTCTTCGCTCTGACAGGATGGACCTGGACTTCTGCTCACGGCTTAGTAGGATCAAAGTGCCAGTCGGCCTGGGTCAGCCTATGCCAGCCTATGCTCCCTGGAGCTCATGCCAAGAGGCTCCACTTCCTCTCACTGTGGGAACAGGCAAGCAAAGGCTGCTTCTAGGAGTCCCGAATCATGGGTAAATTGAGTATGCCAGAACCAGCCTAGGATTTGGGTTCCAGACATCTACTCAGGTCTCTGCTAAGTCACTTCTGGTACTCCTTACGGTAGGTAGCTCCAGGGACAACAGGGCTAACTTTCCACAGGCCAGCAGGAAAGTACAACCAGCTGAACACGGTGCAGTCTGCCCAGCACAACTGACAGTGAGAGGACTGGTTAGGGGTGGCCTTCCTGACACATTCTCAACTGCACACCCTTCCCTTAGCAGCGAACAGCTCTGTCTGTCTGTGTTCCGGCCGCAGCAGCTCTCCCCTGGGCTCCATCACGATGCTTCATTGGGAGCCAAGAGCTCTCTTCTGACCCAGCAGCATGTGACTGGCCACACGCACTGAGAGATGAAAGGCCTCCTTATCCAGCCCACAATCTAGCACCATAAAAAATGCCAAGCCCCGTGCCCTCTGCAGCTGAAATTCAATTACACTCAGGCCCAAAACGCAGACAGCCTTCAGCCTCGGGAGCTGAAATGCCAGTGCAGATTGCCATCGCCACTCATCTCCTGCCCAAGCCACCGGCAGACCTCAGGGCTGGAGTCTCTCACTGACCTCACCATCAAGTGTGACATGCATCTTTAGATTTGAAAACTAACCTTGTCACCAGGGTCCCTTGGGGGCAATATCCTGCCAGTGACATGTTTAAGAAACTCTGATGTGATCACAGTGCTGCAGACTGTGAGCAGCCTTGGAAGGGGCTCAAAGGCAAGGTGGAGGGGTGGGATCTGACAGAAAGGCTGCTCTGTTCCCAAGCCCACTATCCCGTTGGCACGGAACACAATATACACAGACATTTAAGTCCTCTAAGAAGTTGACACTTCTACAACTGACTAAGGAACAAATGGGAAAAGACTAAGGAAGAGAAAACCCTAAAAATGGAGCCTAGAGAGACCCCTCTCCAAGGCATGGGTTGATCCCAGGAAACTGGCCGTCTCTTTTCTTTACATTTTGTGTGTGTGTGTGTGTGTGTGTGTGTGCGCGCGCGCGTGCACACACACATGCACAAGTGCATATAAAGGGTCAGAGGGTAGCCTGTCCTCTTTCCTTCTGTCATGGTTGTCCTAGAGAGGGAAGTCCAGTCACCTCTCAGGCTCAGCAGCTGTAAAATAAGACTGTGCCATGTGACACCTCAGAGTTTCTTGAGGGAGGTACGCAAGGCTGCCACCATTAGGTGTTCGTCCTCCTTCCTTACGAATTGAAAATGCATTATTAAAGAGGGAACTCAGTGCTGGGGCCGACTCCAAACACTACTGTCCTGCGGATCTGAAATGTGGCAGCCTTCTCCATCACTCAGGCACTCTAGCACGCCCTTTGGCTCTGTGACAAGATCTACTCAAGAAGAGGAAACAGAGGGAAGGCACAGGTCAAGAGGGAAAGTCCAGGGAAAACAGAGAAATGAGCAGAGAAAACATCCCGGACACTGTTCAGGATAAGAGTTTTCCTCTCAAGGGCAAGCAGGGGGCTTGGGGAGCAAGGGCGCCCACAGGGTGGGAAGGGAGAACCGGTCTCCAGAAGTTGTCCTCTGGTCTCCACGTGTGCATCACTGCTCACGGGCTGGGAAACCTCACAAAGCTAGGTGAGGTGGCTGTGTGTGACCCCAGCACTGTGGAGGCTGAGGCAGGCCAGCCACAGCAGCCTAAGGAGACGAGACTTGGCAAGCAAGCCAACACACAAAGCTTCATTGGTTTGGGGGTTTTTTGTTTTGTTTTTTTTGTTTGTTTGTTTTTCGAGACAGGGTTTCTCTGTATAGCCCTGGCTGTCCTGGAACTCACTCTGTAGACCAGGCTGTCCTTGAACTCAGAAATCCACCTGCCTCTGCCTCCCAAGTGCTGGGACTAAAGGCGTGCGCCACCACAGCCCAGCACTTCACTTGATCTTTAGCAGTCCCTCCAGTGAGGCTGGCTACTAAGGTAAGGGGTGCAGACATTGATGCTCCCAAACATCTGAGGGAAACAAAAGCCTGTCACAGCCAAAAGCTCTGTGAGCCTGGGCATGGCAGCCACATTCCTGGAAAGCAGATGCTGCCTGCTCTACTGATGGCCTTTCCCCAGGTCCTGGCTGTGCTCTCCATTAGAGCCACTGTCCCTGAAAAGACATTCATCCCTCAGTAAGAGAGAAAGCTGAGCTGGGTGTGGTACTGCATGCTTTTAACTCCAGAACTCCAGAATGTCCTGAAAAGACATTCATCCCTCAGTAAGAGAGAAAGCTGAGCTGGGTGTGGTACTGCATGCTTTTAACTCCAGAACTCAAGAGGCAGAGGCAGCCAGATCTTTGTGAGTTTGAGGCCAGTCTGGTCCACAGAGCGAGTTCCAGGACAGCCATAGCTACATAGAGACCTTGTCTCCAAAAACTGAAAATGAAAAATAAGGTAGATTTAAAACTGGGAGAAGCTTCTAAGAATGGTTTGTGCTCCAGAATTGATGTGGCATTCTTTATTCTACGCTTCTTATAGAAAACAAGTCGGGGGCTGGCAAGATGGCTCAGCGGGTAAGAGCACTGACTGCTCTTCCGAAGGTCCCGAGTTCAAATCCCAGCAACCACATGGTGGCTCACAACCACCCGTAATGAGATCTGACGCCCTCTTCTGGTGTGTCTGAAGTCAGCTACAGTGTACTTATGTATAATAATAAATCTTAAAAAAAAAAAAAAAAAAGAAAGAAAGAAAGAAAACAAGTCAATGGAGTCGTTCGACCTTGAACGACAAATCTCCGAAGACTCCGGACAGGAGCCAGCCGCTTCCCTCTCACAAGTTCCACAGGAGGGTCGCCTGCAGGAGAGGGAGGGTCTCACTGAGGACACTTCCTTTGTTTAAGGCAGTATCTCACATGTAGCCTCCACTGGCCGAGGTCTCCCTTTGCCTCAAAAGCTGGGATTAAAGGCATGCACTGCCACGCCCACCTTGCAGAAGACATCTTACTTTTACTTATGTTTCTTCAAATGTGAGGTGCTTTTATAAGAAAGGGGCAAAGGAGGGTGAGACTGTTCAAATCGTGGGTATGGTCCACATCAACCATCTAGAAAGACCTGATTTAACCTCAAAATCTCAAGTGCATTCCTAAATAAATTTATCAGCGAAGCAGCTGATAATTGGCAGCAGCCCTCCTAATTTGGTAAAACTCTTCCTTGCCAACACAAACCAAAACTGACATGGTAGGTAACAAATTAGCCCAGTCTATGTTCCATCTCAAGACAGGGTTGGCTCCTGCATGCTAGCCTTCTTCCAAGACCCTCAAACCCTGACTGTTAGAAGCCAGGACTCTCTCCATGGCTTATCTATCAGGTTCCTAGACTCACAGCTACCACCTCCCTATACCACACCTGCACTGCCACTGCTATTGCCACCTCCCACCTAGAGAGCTTATACCACGAGTAAACCAGCGGGGCCATGCCTCCCACCACTGCTGGGCTAAAGTGCCACAGCCCGGAGGGAAGGGTGTTCAAAGCAAGCATCGATGTGATTTAGATTAGATATTCTCCTTACAAGTCACTAGATGGTTCCAACAACGAAACCCAGCTCACAGCAGTCCATTCAATGCCAGGCACCCCTTCAGCACTACCTACCACACAAGACCTGTAGAGGCTTATTTATAAAGGCGTGCCAGCCGGGGCTGGGGGAACGGCTCCGCCTACAGCAACGGACCACACAGATGTGAGGGCCTAGCCACACCTCATTGTCCCTCCTGGAAGCAATGACCATCTTTCAGATTTTAAAGGTAAAAAAGGTCACTTGGGGCCCAGAGAGACAGCTCAGTGGTTAAGAGCACTGGCCGCTCGTGCAGAGAACCTGGATTCAGTTCCCAGCTCCCACATTAGGTGACTTGCAGCTACATATGCTCCAGGGGATCCAACACCCTTTTCTGAACTCTGGGGACACTTTCACTGAGGTCCACAAACCCACATTACTCATACACACATTTAAATATGAATCCTAAAAAAAAAAAAATTCCAGGAAGTTAAAAGGAAATCCCATTTTAGACACAAACCGTTACTTTAGCTCTTAGGAAAATACATGCTAACACAGCAATGAAGAAGCTTCCTTCTCTTTCTGAAGACCATCTTAAGGTCGGTCGTTAGGGTCAAATTTAGAATATACTCAGTGTTTCCCAGACCTTAGCAGCCCATGGGACATTCCTTCCATCCTGAGGAAATGCTTACCAAGGGAGGTAGGCAGGTCGGTGGTGTGTGTGTGTTGTGGGGGAGGGAAGTGAGTGGGAGTGGGCATGTAAGTGGGCGGTCACTTTCTACCTTGGCTGCCATAAGACAGGGTCTCTCGCTGAAGGGGAGGTCCTCCCTTTCGGCCAGGCTGACTGGTCTCAGGATACAGACATGCACTCATACTGGGCTGTCCTTTCACATGGGTGCTGGGGACTTGAACTGAGGCCCTCATCCCTACATTGCAAGTGCTGGTACCCACCGAGCCACCTCCTCATCCCAGGCCTAAGGCTTACTCTGGACCAGGCCAATGAAAATTCTTCCCTTGTTTTGTTCTTCTGTGCAACGCTAAGGATTGAACCCAGAGCCTTTAGGGCAGGCAGACCACCAAAAAGTCTGCCTGGCCTTTGAACACCTACACAGGTCTGTGTATGAGAGCCAGTGCGGTGGAAGTGTGCATCTGTCAGAGCAGAAGTGGAGTGTCAAATGAACTCATATTTAAATGTGCTGCTGCTGCTGGTGGTGGTTTTTAAGACAGGGTCTCATGCAGCCTGGACTGGCCTTAAACTCCTAATCCTCCCAAGTCCACTGCACAAGCAACGACACCGCAGGCAAGTGCCACCAGGAAGCTCATTTGGAAATGTGGAAACTGTCTACTAATTATTTACCGATTTGTACCGCGGCTAACACTGTCATACACGCTCTTTTATTTTGTCCAATCCAGTAGCTAAATGAAGATCTCAATTCTTCTGTAGTCATGCTATACTTCAGGTCGTCCTGTCCCCTACCCCACCCCCCACCTAGTTATCTTTTTCTGTGAAACGGCCGTTCCGAGATTTCTATTTTAAGGCACCCAGGACACTTAACCTCTGCTCTCCAGCTTCTGGGTTTTATAGCTTCTTGAGAAACTTTTCTCCCTCCGTCTTTACAAAGCATCGGTCTTAAAGAGCAGAGAGAATGTGGACGGTAATATGCATTTTGCTTTCAGATTTCTGTGCACTTGGGGACTGAGTGACAGCTCAGCATTAGGAGCACTTGCAGAGGATCCCGGATTCTGCTCCCAGGCCCCACACTAGGAGCTCCCAACTTCCTGTGCGTCCAATTCCAGGTGATGGGACCCCTCTTCTGGCCTCCCTGGGTCCCTCCCATGCGGCATACACTCATACAGATAAACATTTTTCTTTGAATTTAAAAAAAGATTTAGGCCGGGCGTGGTGGCGCACGCCTTTAATCCCAGCACTTGGGAGGCAGAGGCAGGCGGATT
>NC_034603.1:73888413-73897060 GCF_900095145.1 Mus pahari
CAGGGCTACACAGAGAAACCCTGTCTCGAAAAACAAAAAACAAAAAACAAAACAAAACAAAAAAATTATATATATAAACTGCTTTACACAATCACATCTCTGTATGTTCTAGTTACAGTAAATAGTAATGTATTTGGATTTTTTTCCTCACCCAAATCATATTAGTTAACTAAGAAGCCTATTTCTTCTGAATTCCAGTAGTATCTACTGGTCTTACCTTCTCCAAGAGCAAAGGTTCAGAATCAGAAATATTAGCCTCTTTTTTTCAGTAAGAAACTTCTTTATATCAGACTTAACATTGATATAGGCAGTAAAATCTGCTAAGTATAACCGTACATCAGGAGTCCACTTATCTGTGGGATTCAAATCTGGCTGGGGCCCAAGGTTTTTTGTTTGTTTTTTTAAAGAAGTCATGTGACTAGGACATGGTGGCACATGCACACCTCCAGTTCAAGGCCAGACTGTTTTGGAGTGAGAGCCATGTCTGTAAATCAGTAAGTATGTGTGTAAGGGAGCCTGAGTACATGTGTGTGTAAGGGAGCCTGAGTACATGTGTGTGTAAGGGAGCCTGAGTACATGTGTGTGTAAGGGAGCCTGAGCACATGTGTGTGTAAGGGAGCCTGAGTACATGTGTGTGTAAGGGAGCCTGAGCACATGTGTGTAAGGAGCCTGAGTACATATATGTGTAAGGGAGCCTGAGTACATGTGTGTGTAAGGAGCCTGAGCACATATGTGTGTGTGTAAGAGAGCCTGAGTAACATGTGTGTAAGGGAGCCTGAGCACATGTGTGTGTGTGTAAGGGAGCCTGAGCACATGTGTGTAAGGGAGCTTGAGTACATGTGTGTATAAGGGAGCTTGAGTACATGTGTGTGTAAGGGAGCATGAGTACATGTGTGTGTAAGGGAGCTTGAGTACATGTGTGTGTAAGGGAGCATGAGCATGCGCAAGTAAGGGAGAAAAAGGAAGCGCCAGGGAGCTAAGGCACAGGGTGGCACAAAACCTCCTAGCAGCCCCTTGTGTGTGTATGTGGAGGCGGGGGGCGGGGGGTCTACTTAAGCTACCTGGCACAACCAAGTGGAAAGCAGACTCTAAGTAGTAGATGAAGCATGAAGCAATGGCGGGAGGCAGGAAACCCAAGGCCATGCTCACGATCTGTAGAGTCAGAAGCTGCCGTGCTCCTGACAGAGCCAACCCAGCCACATGGCTGTCCTGGGGTGTCCTCTGAGGATCACTTGCCTACAAAGCCCGAGGCAAGGCCCTCCTCCACTGTAGGTGTCCCAAGGAGGACTTGGGCTGAGGGCAGCCTAGCTATGAACCAGTGGGGCCCAAGAACTCCCCAAGAGTAAGATCCCAACAACTGCCAGCCAGAATCACTCACTGAAAGACGTACCAAACGCAGCCATGAGGCAGGTGCTTCGAGGAGGGCTGAGACCCTGACTGGGCAGGTCCTCCACTCACGCCACCTTCCTGAGCTGTGAGATGAGGGGACTCTTGTCCATTGTCCTCAAGGAACTTTCTAGAAGGCTCTAAATTCTACCAGAACAGAACACACTTAGGAGTTCTACTTTTCCACTGTGTACCAGAGACATTCTTGGCAAATATTCAAAGTCAGGCAAAGGAAACCAAAGTGCAGTTCAGATGGCCAATGCTCTGAAGACAATTAAGTCAAAACCATTTCCAAACTGTTCTAACAGTTCAAGGAGGCTCAACTCACACCAGCAAATACTGGGAAGCCTTCCTGACTTGTCTTGCTTGGCCCAGCTGTAGAAACATCCCTTACATCCGCTCACGAACAGAGAGCTGGGCCTAACAGATAGTCAAAGGTCCAAGAGTAGAGGCGGTAGAGGGCAGGCATCAGGCCTCCCGGGCACCCTGCAGCCTCTGATGCCCACCTAGATACTGTTGGGTGCCATAGCTGGCCCCTGTCTGCCTGTGAGAGAGGCAGAGTCCTACTGGGCTCTCTGCCTCAAGCTTCAGTCATCAATTCTAGACAAACATCTCTCCAAGGACAACTCCAGCCTCATCTTCCTGTGGATGGGAACTACCCTTTTCCATCCTTAGACCTCTGCTGAGCCTTTCATGAGGCCCTCTGTCTTTCTAGAGACAAAAGTCAGTGAGAAATGAAACTTCTCCTTTCTCTGGCCCTCAGAGAAAACAGAAACAAAACAAAACAAACAAAAAACGTGAAGGAAGGCCAGCAAGAGATGTCTCACCAGGTAAAGATGCTTGCCACCAAGCCTGAGTTCCATAAACTGGACCAATCTCTATCTCTNTCTCTCTCTCTCTNNNCTCTCTCTCTCTCTCTCTCTCTCTCTCTCTCTCTCTCTCTCTCTCTCTCTCTCTCTCTCTCTCTCTCTCTCTCTGTCCCAGAGCAGCCTTTGTCATGAACACCAGTCTCTATTCCTGCCCCAGGCCCTTCCAACTTGATCCTGGAAGTTAGCCCCGTCCTCTGCTGTTTTCAGGACTGACTCCACTGACCTGATTCTTGACTGCCTCTCCCATGGAGGGCTCCGATTCTCTCTCTCCTCATGGTCGCAAGCCCTGATCCTAACTAGCCAGGGAGACGGTACTACCTTGTCTCACACAGCCAACTCCATAAACCGACTACTTCCCATGTCTCTACACAAAACTCTCCCACCCATCCCTCCTGCTCCTCTTCCACACAAGCCACACCCAGCTCCAGTAAGGCCTAACTCTAAACTCAACAACCCGTCAAACCCCAGATTCTGACCACCCCTCCCCGCCCCACACCAAACTTACTTACTCTTGTCCTTCATGGAATTTGCCAAATGGTTATCTGCAATGTTACCTTCCTTAATTCTCCAAGTTGCCTTAGTTCATATGATCCCAGAAAAAGAGAATTCTAGACAGGAAACCAACGGCCCTGTTAGTTAGCCCAGATATCTCTCCCTCTCCACTTAGTTAAACCCCCAGGGTGTGAACTCCATTTTCCGTCCAGCCCGAGGACATGAGTCAGCTTTGATTCTTGTGCAACATGTTTTTCATTCAACAAAACCAAGACTTGGGTAAACTAGGGAGAAAGCAGCCCTACATAGGAGCCAATACCAGGCAGCAGGATGGTCACAAAGCCCTGAGAACAAGAAGAATATCGGAAGAAGCTAACGATCTAAAGTATACCATGAAAGACGTTCGTCCATGAGCTCTAAGCACCACTGTGGAAGACACCATGGCACACTTTAGGGCTCAACAGGATCTGAACATACAGATTGTTCCACATTAGCAAGGACAGCACTTGGCGGCTGCTCCTCAGTAGGCACTGGAAGGAAAGGTCTGGGGTTGGAGGAAGACAAGGAGAGCAAGCTACCTATAAACCAACATCATCCCTGAGACTCTCTTGACTCTCTGAAGAGCTGGGCAGGTGGGTGATCCTGCTATTCGGCCCATTCAAGTTGGAGCTCCTTAGAGGCTACAGATAAAAGCAAAGGGAAGACTGGATACGGGCTGGCTGCGTGCACCACTCTGCCCCTAGGAAAACCGACAAATCTCTCCTGTAGCCTGAGGCACCCACTGGGTCACTTGCTTGTCTACAGCTCATACCATACCTTGCTTGAGGTATGTATGCATGCATGTATTTAATGTGCATTGGTATTTTGCCTACATATATATGTCTGTCTGAGAGTGTCAAATCACTTGGAGCTGGATTACAGAGCTGCTGTGTGTTTGCTGGGAATTGAACCCAGGTCCTCTGGAAGAGCAGCCAATCCTCTTAAGTGCTGAGCCAACTCTCCAGCCCCAAGTAGTATTAAGCTTTTGTAACTTTAAGACAGGTGTGACTGTTGTGAGGTCTAAACTTAGATTTCTGAAATAAGAGTTGAATGGGCAAACCTACTATACAAAAATAGCTAATTAAAAAGTCAAACTCTGGGGCTGGAACGATAGCTATGACATTAAACACTTGCTGCTCTTCTAGAGGACATGAGTTCTGTCTGTTCCCGGTACCCACATTGGGCAGCTCACAGCCGCCTAGAACTGCAGCTCCAGGGGACTATGATGCCACCTCCCAGTCTCTGTGGGCACCTGCACTCACGCACATACACATGTACACTGGAGAACTCACGTAATAAATCTTAACAACAAAGACCAGGCATGGTGGCGCATGCATTTACTCCCAGCACTTGGGAGGCAGAGGCGGGTGGATCTCTTTGAGTTTAGGGGCCAGCCTGGTCTATGAGTAAGTTCCAGATCAGCAAGAGCTACTTAGTGACACCTTATCTTTAAACGGAAAAGAAAAATAAGTCAATAGGCTCCCAGGAGGTTAAGAACTAACTAAAAGGCTGGTGAGATGGCTCAGCGGTTAAGAGCACTGACTGCTCTTCCAGAGGTCCCGAGTTCAAATCCCAGCAACCACATGGTGGCTCACAACCATCTGTAACGAGATCTGACTCCCTCTTCTGGTGTGTCTGAAGACAGCTACAGTGTACTTACATATAATAAATAAATCTTTAAAAAAAAAAAAAGCTTATTAAAAAAAAAAAGATTTCATTCCGTAGCCGGGTGTGGTGGCACACGCCTTTAATCTCAGCACTCAGAAGGCAGAGGCAGGCAGATTTTTGAGTTCGAGGTCAGCCTGATCTACAAAGTGAGTTCCAGGACAGCCAGAGCTACACAGAGAAACTCTGTCTTGAAAACAAACAAACAAACAAAAAAAGAACTAATTAAAGCCATCAGGGTCTCACTCTGACAAGTGACCTTTCTGTGCTCTTTAGAGGTACAAGGCTGCTTACAAGGGTAACATCTTTTTTAAATTGTTTAAGATTTATGCTTTATTATTTTAAAACTATGTGTATATAGGTGGTAAGGTATGCGCACATGTGTACAGCTGCCCTTGGGATGTATATAGGTGGTGAGGTATGTGCACATGTGTGCAGCTGCCCTTGGCATGCAGAAGAGGTTATTGGATTTCCCCAGAGTAGAAGTTACAGGCAGTTGTAAGCTGCCCGACCTGGGTGCTGGGAATGAAAACTCTGGTCCTCTGCGAGAGCAGTATGTGCTCTTCCCTGCTGAGACAGGTCTCCAGTCATACCAACCTCTTTTGCTACTGGTTAGTGCTTTAAGATCTCACTCTGTAGCCCAGGCCAGCCTAGCACTCACTGTGGAACCCAAGCTGGCCTTCATCTTGGGGGAGGCCTCAGCCTCCCAAATGCTGGAGTGAACCTGCTCTGACCTGCTCTGGCCCGGAACTCACTTATATAGACCTGGCTGGCCCTAAACTCACAAAGACCCATTTGCCTGTATCACAAGAGTATCAGAATTATTCACCAACACACACAGCGATTGTCTGTTTTGTTTGCTTTTTTGTTTGTTTGCTTTGTTTTATTTTTGTTGTTTTTCCCATGAGGGTTGGCTTTTTTGAGACAGTTTCTCTATATAGCCCTGGCTGTCCTGAAACTCACTCTGTAGACCAGGCTGGCCTCAAACTCAGAGATCTGCCTGCCACCATCACTCAGCAATTGCCTGTTTTTTTTTACTGGTTGTGTTCAGCATATGCACATCTTCCCAAATTCTGTTCTCTCAATCTATGTTTCAACACACAGGACCACTGTACCAGGCTGACACAACCAACCTCCTTTTCTGTCCTCTCCCCCTGTTGACTGAAAATTTTGCAAGATTCTAACAATGTTTAACAGTAATTAATTAATTCATTATTACCATTTCAACACAGATCTGAATTTTAATCAATACAATTTATAAAGAGTTCAGTGTTATGAAATCAAGCCACTGTCACAACTGTGATGATTAAGCACTGCTAAGTTAGAGAGAATCAGTTGGTTGGTTGATTTTGAGTCAAAGAAATGAACATTTGAGGGTCACCTCATTCTAAGGGAGTGTGACCTGTTGTCATTTCTGATAATTGAAGCAAGAGTTAGACTAGACCAAGCCTGCTGCAAAAGGTCCTACTATGTCACACATGGCCAATGAGAACTTGGAGCCAGAATGAAACCACACGTAGTTGTACTTCCACACAACAGCAAGGAAAGCTGGGGATGTGGCTCACTTGATTATTTGTCTAGCAAAGCCCCGGCCTCAGTCTCCTGCACTGCATAAACCAGGCATGGGGGCGCATGCCTGTCATTTGCTAGGATTCTTTGGAAGATAGAGGCAGAAGAATCAGAAGCTCAAGGCCTGCCTAAGACTGTATCCAAAACAAAACACAGACAAGAAGGAAAACCAAAAGGCAAGGATCTTGATGATTTGGACATTTTTTTGTGGTTTTATTCTGAATGAATAGCTGTATAGTTTCTAGTAAGCCCTTAATTTTTTTTAAATTTATTTTATGTGTATGGGTGTTTTACCTACATGCATGTATATCCACCATGTGTGTGCCTAATGCCCACAGAGATCAAAAGAGGGCATCAGATCTCCTGGACCAGGAATTACAGATATAATAATTCATGGTAACCATACAGGAGCTGGGAACCAAATACTGGTCCTCTGCAAGAGCAATGAGTGTCCTTAGCCTTCGAGCAGTCACTCCAGCCTATAAGGCTGAAAATGACTCCCTGGCTCCTGGAACCTCCTTTGCAGATATGCAGTCAGAGGCATGATCCCTGGCTTTTTTTTCCCCTATTACATTTATTTATGCAAAGTTGGGGAGGCACAACTGCCATGGCACATACACTATGTGACCTTAGAGGACAACCTACAGGAGTCAGTCTTTCTTCCATCAAGTGGGTCCTGGGGAGCAAAGGCACTGGCAGCAAGCACCTTTGCCTGATAAGCCATTTTGCCAACACTCTGACCACTCTATTTATTATCATGTTATATTTTATGTCTGTGGTGGCGTTTTGCTGCATGTAAGTCTGTACGTGATGCATGGTGCCTATAGAGGCCATAAGAGAGCATCTGATCTCTTGGAACTGAAGTCACAGGTGGATGTGACCTCCACATGGATGCTGGGACCTGGGTCTCTGGAAAAGCAGCCAGCACTCTTACCTCTGAGCCAAGATTCCAGCCCCAACCATTACATCATTAGTCATAGTTTTCAAAGGACAACTGGGCAAATGGTTTACCAATAAATCCTAGGAAACATCTTTCACACATGGATGCCCCAGCCATCCTTTCTCATCTCAGGGCTCATTATGATTGATGAGTGGAAAGGAAAGACATCATGTGGAAATGTTCCCAGCAGTTATAAACCTATATGTAGAAACACATACAGACAGAAAGACAGACAGACAGACAGACAGACAGACAGACACACACACACACACACACACTCACATATGTGTGTATGTGTGCACATGCAAGCACATGCTCCACAATTGGCTACTCTGGGAACTGAGGCTCAGTAGTCCGAAACAGTATGTAACATTAGGAAGCCATGATGAGGCAGGGAGGGGACAGAGAGAGACAGACAGAGGGAAACAGGTGAAGCTGGACCAGGAACTCCACGAGAACTATACAGAACTCAAGCTGTTCTTGGGCATCTTGTGGTAATCAACTGGTTAATCCAGTCCAAGCTACTACTTCAAAAGCCATTCCTCTATGCCAGGCCTGAAACTCACTTGAGCCACGCCTCCTTAAGCCCAGACAATCAACTCTTCAGACACTTCAAATGAGGGGTCGGAAGTGGGCTGCTGCTGCTATGGCCACACGGCACAATGGGTCAGTGTCCTGCTCCTGGTCTTTGCTGCACTGGTCTTGTGCTGTCTGGCATTTAGGTGGTAGCCTGGTCCAGGCCCACAAACCCTAGATGTAGAGTTGGTCCCAACATGGCTCCACCTCGCCTGTCCCCAAAGGTCTGGCCCTGGGCTGTTTCAAAGGCCAGACAAGAGGCAGGAATAAGGGTCAGCGAAGAAAAGCAGGTGGACTGAAAAGAACCTGGATGCACGAAGGCAAAAGAGAAAAGCTGCTTCTTGGCAGAGCAGAGGAAATTAAGCATACAGAGCATTTCATAACCAGAAACATGAGCACGCAACACAGAACCAGACGGCCTGATCTAATTCTGAAGGTGCTCCAAGCCTGATGGCTGCATGGGGCTCTGCTAATGCTTCAAGAAACAAGCTCTGGGAAACTGCCCTTGTTGTCTCTGCTCACACGTCTGCCCATCAACTGTAGTATCCTGCCTTCCCACACGACTGGTGCCAAGTGTGTTGCTCGGTTATCCTCTAGCGTCTGTGAGTCCTTGGAGAATAGTGTCTGCCCAAGCACAATGCTGGACAGACTCAGAGCTTCCTGCAAATCCACTAAACACCACTCAGATCACTCAACACCCCAAACTGCCCTCCATGGCACAGCTGAGAGCCAAGGCTAACCAGAAGAACACGTGTTCAGGAGTAGCCTGGCTGGCTCCACACTCCTGGCTTGTCCACTGAGGATCCCAGTGGAAGAAGCATGGCCCCCCAAACTGTGGGAAGGAGACAGAGTCCATAAACTGTAAAGAGCAAGCGTGTTACAGTTAACTGCACTGGCATTAATTTATGTGTTTGCTTGCTTGCTATTTGAGACAGGATCTTCCTGTATAGTCCCAGCTAACCTGGAACTCATTATGGAGACTAGACGGGCCTAAACCTACAGAAACCTCCATCTGTTTCTGCCTCCTGGGAGCTGGGATTAAAGGTATATACACAGCACCACATCTAGATCCCCTTTGTATCTTTTCTTTTCTTTTCTTTTCTTTTTTTTT
>NC_034603.1:73897139-73904886 GCF_900095145.1 Mus pahari
TAGCTCTGGCTGTCCTGGAACTCACTCTGTAGACCAGGCTGGCCTCGAATTCAGAAATCCGCCTGCCTCTGCCTCCCGAGTGCTGGGATTAAAGGCGCGCGCCACCACACCCGGCTCCCCTTGTATCTTAATGACAGAGGAAAATGCAACATCCAAGAGATACTAGCACAAAGACCCTATCTCTTTGGCAATAGTTATACATAAAGAAAATTTAGATTTGTTTTCCCTGAGAAAATATCCACTATACAGTTTTATTTTTCCCCGGAAACTTTACGGGAGACCTAGGGAAATGGCTGAGCTATTAAGACCAACTGGTGCTCCTACAGAGACCCAGAGTTCAGTTCCCAGCACTTACACCAGGCAGCTCATAGCCTCCTGTGACTCCAGCTCCAGGGGGACTCAATGTCCTCTTCTGGCCTCTGCAAGTAAACACACACACACACACACACACACACACACACACATACACACACACATATACAACATATGCATACCTATACGTATATATATCTACCCACATATCCATAAATATACAAATACACAACTAAAAATAAATTTTACACAAACAGAACCCCAAACCCCTTGGGGCTGGAGAGGTGGCTCGGAAGACCTGAGTTTGGTTCCCAGCACCCATGCTGGACAATTTACAGTCTCAGCTAACTCCAGCTCCAGGGGGATCTGATGCCCCTGGTCTCTTCAGTCATATGCACATGCACACACATACATACAGAGACAAATAATTAAACATATATCTTTATATGAAAGCAACTTTAATCTCTCCAGTAAAGACCAATGAACACTCCACATAAGTGACCTTATCAACTCCAGCAGAGAGCAGCGGGGCACACACCTGTAGCCCCAATACTTGAGAGGTGAGACAAAAGGATCTCCACAAGTCTGAGATAAATCCAGGCTACAAAATAAATTCAAACCTAACCTGGGTACTGTAGCAAGAACCTCACTCAAAACACAAAGAGGACACCAAAGGGTGGGACAAGGGCTCTCTTGTGTGTCCAAGTCACACTTGTGACGTGTAAAGATGCACCAGAGAGCTCTACTCCCCAACAACTTGTTACAAGGTCTTGTCTGAGTGCCCTGGCCAGCACTGTCACACTTAACCCTTCTGCCACCCTATCTACCTGTTCCAAGGAAGGAGGGACATCTGTCCCAAGAGATCTTGAGTCTAAAAGAACCTGAGAAGACCGGAGAGCTGGCTCAGAGGTTAAGAGCACTTGTTGATCTTGCAAAGGGCCTGAGTTTGACTCACCATTTCTACATATTAGAGAAAAGAAATTTAGATCAAACCAGGCATGGTGGCGCACGCCTTTAGTCCCAGCATTCGGGAGGCAGAGACAGGCGGATTTCTGAGTTCTGAGACCAGCCTGGTCTACAAAGTTGAGTTCCAGGACAGCCAGGGCTATACAGAGAAACCCTGTCTCGAAAAAAAAAAAAAAAAAAAAAACAAAAAAAAAAACTGCTTGTGGACGTTGTACATCGTGGTGCGGAGCCTAGTGCGCACCACGATGTACAACGTCCACAAGCAGTAAACAGCAACCTGCAGGATATATGCAGGACATCATGAAGGTTTTCTTATCATTTAAGAAATCACAGGGGCTGGTGAGATGGCTCAGTGGGTAAGAGCACCTGACTGCTCTTCCGAAGGTCCAGAGTTCAAATCCCAGCAACCACAAGGTGGCTCATAACCATCCGTAACAAGATCTGACGCCCTCTTCTGGAGTGTCTGAAGACAGCTACAGTGTACTTACATATAATAAATAAATAAATCTTTAAAAAAAAAAAAAAAAAGAAAAGAAATCACAGATAACAGCAGAAAGACACTCTTCCTTGGCACTAGCCATACGTCATGCCCTCTCTGCTCATCAATGTACCTATATGTAGAAGCAGATGTTTGTGTATATGTTTGCTTGAGACAGTCTTACCAGGTAGCCTAAGCTGACCTCAAATGAAAATCCTCCTGCCTCAGCTTTCCTGTAAATAAGCATTCTGTTGCATGTACTAATGGTGCGACACCCACAATAGCACAGCCCTGCTCACAGACATTTCAGTCCTCAGGGGAATGGGTGACAGTTTAGCCACACCCTCTATGAGCCTCCACATTGCCTGGTGGCTTTGTGACTCAGTCTTTCCAAGGGTGTGTAAGATTCCCCTATGCACACAATCCCATGGATCAGTCTAAATGGCTCAAGGCACTACCAAACAGGAATTGATTTCAAAAGAAACACCTAGCTAAAACCAAATACTTACTTCTCTCATTCTATAAAACAAGTATTTGAAATTAACTGTGGATCTTTCTTCATTTCACAAGTTACTCACTGCTACAAGTCTGTTTGGGGAAACACTCTAATAGCAGTCAAATCCTTCCAGCCCTGAGAGCAGAGGCAAGACAGTAAACACCCATCTGTACACCTCCTTAGAGTTCACAGCGCAGAAGAGCACCCAGCCTGGCCTCAGGGGGGCTAGAAGGAGGGAAGGATCCAAGCCACTGGGGAACACAGCCAGCAGGGAGTCAGGCGGTTTGCAGATTAATCACAGAAGGATCTCCTAAGCAACGGAGTACTGGCTGACACCCTAGATGAGAGGAACGGCTCGCTGATAGTGGTGGCACGGGAGAAAAGGAAATGACCAAGGACCCGAGGCTGGACCACAGCCACGGAGAATCCAAAGACGTCCCTGGGGCTAAGTGCTATGATACAGCACACTGAGGACCTGGTCACGGGAAGGGAATGAGGGACGGCTGAAACTGCTCACAATCTGCATGCACATGTGGAGCTGACCAGACGTGAACACCTCATCACTCCCTCAGGACTGTGGTGGAGAGAGGCTCAGGAGCTCAGTCAGCCCTCAGAACCTTCTGTGAGAAGTGCTGACAGCCTGGGCTGGGAGTAGCCACGTGGACAAAACAGATCTGAGTCAGGAGACACGGGTTGCCACTCTGGAGGGCTGGATGTGAAAGACACTATTCTTACGGATGGAGCCTGGGCCCTGGGATCAAAAGCTGGAAGGATGGGGCCATAGTAAGTAGAATGCAGCAGGGTCCGTTCGAGACACCCCAGAGACTGAGACTGTTGGTGACCTAGCCTTGTGGCTGTCAGAAGATGCCCAAGGTTCTGACTCAGTAACTAATAATTGCCAGAAAATGGCGCCTGGAGCCCAAAACTAACAGAAGAGCCCAGACCTCATGCTGAATGATGACGTGTTTCTCACAAGTCCAAATGACAATGTGCAAGCAGCTCGTGTCTGTGTTTGAGAGAGTGTGAGTGAATGGGGGGTGGGGGGGTGCGGGAAAGGAGGTGGAGGGGAAGGAAAGGGGGGGCATTCTGAAGATGTCTGCTAGAGTCTGACTTCACAAAATATCTCTCCAGAGAAAGTGAATTCTGTTTGCTATTGATAATAAAATGCTTTAAATTCTGGCACCCAAATTGAATCTCACCAGCAAGCATGAAACTTAGAAATGAAGGAAGAAAAATAATTGTTCTCTGAAATGAGCAGCATGAGCGAGATTTCACTGAAGATTTATGTCCCCAACACTCTGGGACACCCATTTCTCTTCAATGAGACAAACTAAGCCTTCTGTTTCCTAAATAAGGAAGCCAAAGCAGAGAAATGGCATGTCTCGCCTAAGGCTTCACAGCCAGTACGAGTGGGTATGGAGACCAAGCAGGTCTGTGTACCCCTCTCTGCAGCGCTAAAGACTGGGAGACGCAAGCACCAGTGCACACTCGGGCCCGCCAGGGACATGGGCTGCCGGCCATCTTACCAGGAACAGGCTTTCTTATTGCCTGCACTGACTAGTTATTGTCTTAGCCTCAAGATAACTTACTTTGGCAGGTTTTTGCGGCTTCCTCCTCCCTTGGAGATAGGGTCTCAACTCGATAGCCCAGGCTGGCCACAAACTCCAGGCAATGCTCTTGCTCTGGCTTTCCCAAGGTCTGAGATTATAGATGTGAGCCACTCCACACAGATAGCCATAATTTTTAAAGAACATTTTTTTTATTGATTTAATCCTTTCTGCTATAGTTTCTTTAAAGATTTTTGTTTTATTTTAATTTATGCATATGTGTGTGAGCGCAGTATCCCGAGGCCAGGAGGCATCAGGTTCCCTGCAGTGGGAGTTACAGGCCAGTGTGTGCCACCCAACTTGGGTGCTGGGAACTGAACTCCAGCTCTTTGCAAGAGCAGCTTCTGCTCTTAACTTCTAAGCCATTTCCAGCCTCTGAAGAGATTGTTCAACATCTGATCATTACCCTAAAGCTTTAAGTTTTACTTATAATTACTAAGAGAATTTAGATCAAAATGTAAACTCAAGTTGGAAAAGGAAATCAAGTGTTTGTTTTCTATCAAACGCCTACAGCATGTTTCCAACTCAAATGGATGAAACAAGTGTAAACTGGCTCCCATAATTTACAAAGCAATTTTCCAAGCTCAGTTTATCTTTAAGCCAGACTCAGAATGTCTCTCATCAAGAGATGGTGCTGCAAGGTGAAGTCCTTGCCAGGCCAGAGAAGGTTAACGGCTCAAATTGTCAGCTAAGGCTCTCTGTGTGCTCACAGGAAACGTTACGCAGTCCTTACAGATGGCACATTTCTGAGCTGCCCAGAAACAGGAGTGGGGGTGGGAGTGGGAGCGTAGGGGTGGGGTTGTGGGGGAGGGGAGGGGTGAGGGTGGGGTGGGGGAGGGGTATGTGTATGTGATGAGATCATGACAATGAAGGACAAACAGTAACTTGTCAGCACATGGAAGACAGTGTTTAAACCCCATACACCACAACAGTTCTTTTGCTTGAGACAATCCTGGTAAACCTCATACTCACTATTGGGGCCTATGCAGGCTTTAAACTGGCGGCAATCCAAGCCGGGCGTGGTGGCGCACGCCTTTGATCCCAGCACTCGGGAGGCAGAGGCAGGCGGGTTTCTGAGTTCGAGGCCAGCCTGGTCTACAAAGAGAAACCCTATCTCAAAAAACAAAAACAAAACAAAACAAAAAACCAAAAAAAAAAAAAAAAAAACCTGGTGGCAATCCTCCTGCCCTCCTCTTGAGTGGCGTCATACGCCGCTAGTCCATCCATCATCTATGTACGTGTGTATGTACGTGTGTACACGCACATGTTTCCAAATCTACCATTAACTTTCTAGGTGCCTGAGATAACTAATGGCACTTGCCCACCCTTTCCTAGCTCAGACTTGGCAACGGTGACATAAGTGGTACTGGAGTACAAGAGGCTAGACCAGGACCACATGGCTTCAGGCTGCTCAGAGGAGTGACGGACGGTGGAGAGAGTGCTCCACCTGCAACCACGCATCAACCCCCCATCTGTCCTCACCAGCCTGCAGCTGCAAAGTGGGACACCTGAGGGAGGGCACGGTCACCTGAGGGAGGGCACAGTCTCCTGGCCTGGTCGCAGTGTCCTGGTCTGTGAAGGAGAGCTGGTGTGGGGCAGAGCAAACAGAGACGGTAACGACAGGGTGCTGTGGGGATCACAGGAAGACTGACGCCCACCAACCTGCCGATTCCAGCTCTAAACAAATCTGTCTATTAATGTGCCCGAGACCTGTGGGTGTGACAAAAAGGTCACATACATGGGAAAATGCTTCAGTCAGTCAATGAGTACTACTGGCAGAATGAAACTGCTTCATAAAAGGCAGGTTGTCACTTTTGTGATTCAATGCTTTAAAATGAAATACAGAAGAAGAAAGTCTGACCAGTGACACATCCCACATCCTGTGCGCTATCCCTGTGCTCAGGTCACCTGGCCTCTGGATGCTGCGCTACTTCAGGGACAGCAGTCAGGGGATCAGATTTTGTGGGTGAATACTGAGGGGCTAGTGTGCTAACGTCAACTGGGCTCAGACTATCAGACAGTCAGGCTTAGTAGCCTACCTCAACCAAAAAAACAAGAGGCTGCTCACTTCTACCTTGAACCACAGCCAGGCGGCCAGCAAGGTAGCCAGCAACTTCACCTCTCTCTGCTCTTGTCATAGGAAACTGACAATAAGAAGATAAAAGATGTGACTGGACCACCCCCTCAAAAGGAAAAAAGGTCTTCCAAATAAACCTGTCACAAGCTCCAAAGGAGCATATAGAAGTCGAAGATCCCAGAGAAAAGGGTTAGCCCAAGTTGGTCACAGTGAACAGCTGTCGCTGCTGAGGTGTCTCCTTGTCACAAAGATCTTCCAGACTGCCTACCCCAAAAGAGCGGCCTCCCTACCCCCTACTCTAGTTTCTGAAAAAGCTGCACTGACTGACATCATGTCATGTGCCCATCACCTGCGGCTACCTGTCGCCCTACAAGAATATATCCCTAAGAAACAGGATGGGGACTCAGCAAGTCAGGGGCTCACTGACAACCATGGCACCCATGGGACCTATGTGGTGATAGCATTGAAAACTAACTCTGCAAGTGACCTCCATACACATGCAGTAGCGCACCCACCAACACACACACACGCACACACACACACACACACGCACACACAAATACACACACACACGCACGCACACACACACAAATAGACAAAGATGTAATTTAAATTTTTTAAAATATATCCTTTGTGTGCAGAACCTATTTATCCACCACTGTGTCCCAATGATGGCACACAGTAGGCACTTTATATATTGGATAAATGATTAAATGAACACTGCACATAAAACCTAAACAAGCACTGGGTGTGGTGGCGCACGCCTTTAATCCTAGCACTTGGGAAGCAGAGGCAGGCGGATTTCTGAGTTCAAGGCCAACCTGGTCTACAAAGTGAGTTCCAGGACAGCCAAGGCTACACAGAGAAACCCTGTCTCGAAAAACCAAAAAAAAATACAAACAAACAAACAAACAAAAACAAAACAAAACCTAAACAAGCTATTTATTTATATCTGGGCATTAGTGGTTCACACTTTAATCCCAGCACTTGGAAGGCAGAGGCAGCCTGGTCTATAGAGTAAGTTCCAGGACAGCCAGGGCTACACAGAGAAAGTCTACCTGGAAAAAACAAAAACAACAAAAAACAACAACAAAAAACCGAACAGATGAAAGCTTTTTATTTCTTCCTTAGAAAATTCTGAATAGATCCAGCTTGGGGGAACACACCTAAACAATCCCAGCACATGGGGGACACAGGCAAGAGGAACCTCAACTACATAGCACACAGGCGCCTACTCCGACTGTTCTGTCAGATAACCCAACCCTCCTCTGCAGACAGCTCCCCACCGGGGTCCAGAGGGATCTGGGCCCGAGGCCTGTGGCTCCAGAGCTTCTTTTGTGCCAGAGTCACCCACTCTGAGCAGGGAGGTCTGTGGCAAAGTGGAGCAAAGGACTAGAAAACAGGGTGCAAAGCTAACGCTGCAGTTTCCGTAAGATACTTTTTTTTTTTTTTTTTTTTTTTTGAGACAGAGTCTTTAAAAAAAAAAAAAAAAAAAAGATTTATTTTATGTATGGGACTACAGTGTAGCTCTCTTCAGACACACCAGAATAGGGCATTGGATTCCGTACAGATGACTGGAGACAGGGTCTTACGTAACCCAGGTTAGCCTCAAACCAGCTATTTAGCTGAAGATGGTCTTGAACTCCTGAACTCCTGATCCTCCTGCCTCTACCCATCTATCAAATGCTCAGATTATAGGCCTGTGCAACTACACCCAGATTATATATACTGTGCTGGGAATTGAACCCAGGGCTTTACACATGATAGGCAAGTATGCTACAGACATCCCAAGTCCAGCCCTGTCTCTCCCT
>NC_034603.1:73905086-73908405 GCF_900095145.1 Mus pahari
AGATTTCTGAAATGGTATCATATACAGTAAAAGCATGTGATGCCTCCTTCACAACTAATAGAAAAAGCAATTTATCTGACAAATTAGTTTTGGGTCTAGCACTCCCAGGTCAAAGGCTGCAACGCCTTTTTAACTCTAAGAGAAATAGGCATAGGAGTAACCCAAGAAGTCAGAGTAGAGTGGTATCACTGCTTCAAATACACACAAAACCACCCTCACACAAAATGCCTTCAAACGACCCTTCACAGGACCAGTGAGCCTAGGTCCCTGGGAGAGAGGAGAGGTCCACTCTCCAGATCCCGTCTGTAGACCCCACGGCTCCCCAGTGAGACCTGTCTGATGACCCATGTGTACAACGCCAAGTGAGTGTTCGGTCCTGCAATGGAAGCTGTCATCTGCCCACACAAGACTGCCTTTCCAACAATCTCTTCTACCTCCTGTCATATTTTAAATCAGGTTGTTTTTTTTTTAACATCTACACACATGCAAAAAAACCTAGTCTATGCACACACAGGGTACACATGTTCCAAAGGGGTCAGTGTCCCCAAAGAAGCCAGCTTTTTTAAAAAATAGAGAAATACTTTGTGTGTGCCAAGGCACACATGTGTGGTGTAAGCTTTGGGCTGGTTCTCCTGTCTCTGCCTCCCATGCTGCCACAGGGCTGCTGGGGCTGGGACTAGAGATGTGAGCCACCACAGCCATGCATCTTTTGACCTGGGTTCCAGGAACTGCACTCTGGTAGCCTGAGGTTTTCATCAAGTGCCTTACCTGCCAATCCACTTTGTCCATACTCTTTAAAGTGTACCTGCTCTGGCTTGACTATGAATCGGTCCCCCAAAGGGCTCATGTGTTGAAGGCTTGGTTCCAAATGCAGCAGTTCAGGGGTGTGGCCTGGAGAGGCACCTGGGTCACGAGGGCTCTAATGTCAACAAAGTAATTAATCCCTTGATGGATTCATAGTTTGTCATGCCAGGAGTGAAGGTGAATATCTATAATTCAAGCAGTGGGAAGGCTAACAGAAGAACAGTGATTTTTTTTTTGTGGCTAGCCTGGGCTACACAGTGAGTTCTAAGTCAGCCTAGGATACAGAAATGAGACCTGGTTGTTTAAGAAGGCTGATGGGGACGGATGGTTCAGTGGCTAAACACACTGGCTGCTCTTCCAGAGGACCTACGTTTCATTCCCAGCACCAACATGGTGGCTCATAAGTGGCTGCAACTCCAGTTCTAGGTGGGATCTGACATCTTCCAAGGCCTCTGTAGGCACCAGACACACATGTGATGCACAGACATACATGCAGACAAAATACCCATACACATAAAAAATAAGTTTTAAATAAAAGCAAAACCAACAAAAAGGCGAAAGCAGTAGCGACCGCCCAAAGGGAATGCGTCACTGTGGATGCTTTGGCCTGGACACTCTCCCCGAAACCACACCCCAACGCTGCCACACCCTCTGCCTGCATCGAGTGAGCAGCCTCCTGGTTCTGCTGCTGCAGCTCTGCCTTGGGCCCAAAGCAAGGAGCTGGCCAGCCTTGGAATTAAACTCCGAAACTGTGAGCAAAAATAACCGGTTTTCTCCTTGAACTTTCTCCCCTGAGTATTCTGTCACCGAGACTAACATAGCATGAGAATCTTAAACTGGGTTATCTCAGGAAACCCAGTGTTCTCAGAGCTGCCTCCAGGGAGTAAAGTTCCTGCCAGGTTTGTTTAGAATCCAAAACTTTTCTCAGGGAACCCACTAAGAAGCTCATATACCATCTTTTTGTGGGTTCAGGGCTCTCATGCTTTGGGATGTTTTGGGGTACCCAACACAGGGACCTTCCAGCTTCAGGCCCTGAAGCCAAGACAGTAGGCATGCAGGCAAGGTGTTCACTAGGGGTTCTGGTCTTGGGTTTGCTTTGCACTCATACACAGGTGACACTCCCTTTTATGGAGAGCTTCTTCCCAGCCTCTGAGATAGATCATTTTATCCAGCTTCACACCAAAGGTTGAATTAATGTCGAGTCTTCAATACCGCAACACATCCCTCAAGATGCAAGGCCCATCTCCATGGACGCTCCCCTCCCAGGACTGCTTTCCCGCCACTCAGCAGCTCTGCGTGGAAAGGTATCCTTTGCCTCGGTGCTCTCAGGACCCTCAGCACACCAGGCTGGAGTCTCTGTGGTTCTGACCCTTCCTAATGCTGTGACCGTTTCATTTGGTCCTCATGTTGTGGTGACCCCCAACATAAAATCAGTTTCACTGCTACTTCATAATTGCAATTTTGCTGTTGTTACGAATCATAATATAAATATGATATGCAGGACAGCTGATATGTGGCCCCCGGTGAAACAATCACTCAACACAACCCCAAGGGGCCGAGACCCACAGGTTCAGAACCTCTGTCTTAGCGTTTAACATTACTGAAGCACATGTGTATCTTCCCTTCCAGGTTTTAGTTTTACTTTTTATTTTTGTCTTGACAAGTTTCTGTTCTCTGATTTTTCAAACATGGCGATTTAAGCATCCCAGCACTCAGGAGGTAGAGGTAAGAGGATCATTGCAATTTCAAGGCCAGCTTCAAGCAAGCTCCTGTCTCAAAAGAAGAAAAAGGTAATCATCGAACAAATTACACGACTTCTCTAATTCCCCCAACCCTAGCTAGGGCCTACTATTATCACCCCCATTTTCTACTAATCTCAGAAGAAGATGCCCAGTGGCTCTAAAGATCGCACTGTTGCTACAAGCCTACCAATCTTTTCTCACACAGGCAGCACTTTGTGGGCTTCTTCCCACGGGGGCTAAAGGTAAGAGAAGTGGGAGCTGAAAACAGAGTGCTTGTGACAACGTTCTCCAGCAGACGACCTTCTGCCCCTTTTCCTAACTCAAAAGGTACCATTCTATTTGGAAAATAGTACATTTTAGAAAAAGACACTTTTATGCTATTATTTCCAAGATGACTGGATGTACAAAAGGAGAAATTACAATCTGTTGAGAAAATTACAAAATAATTTCTAACTCTATTTGCTGTAATTTGACAATTCCCTTAAAAGCCTAGAAAATGAATGATTTTGAGCTATCTCAATCTCATTGTCCTAACTGGAATCTACTTAGGTGAATAGTTAGCTCCCTTTCAAGTCACACAAGCACATATAGTGCAGACACCTTTCCTAGTATAGGCATAGAACAGTATGCCTATAAAGTCTAAGTCACCAAGTAAATAGAGAGCTTAGTCTCAAAATACCTTCAGTATCTACTACAGCGTACGTAAGATCTGGAGATCAGCACATGCTCTCTCTCTCTCTCTCTCTCTCTCTCTCTCTCTCTCTCTCTCTCTC
>NC_034603.1:73909035-73910304 GCF_900095145.1 Mus pahari
AAAAAAAAAAAAAAAAAAAAAAAAAAAAAAAAGAAGAAGAAGGAGAGGGAAAAACAAAACTAGCACAGACAGAGAGCACTAGGTCGGTCTCTGTGCTGTGGTCACAGGACACAGCCTAAACGTCTGACCTGCATAGTCCGGCAGCCTCTCATTATACAAGTTTGTGTTGTAGAAACGTAAGCCAACTGGATGAGAGGGAAGGCATCAAACCAAGGAAAGCCTGCTGAAGGCTTCGAGTGCAGCAGGAAGGCATCCATACCTGCACAATTAAGCCCAAGCCCTGACTCCCTCTGTATTTAAAATCCACAGCGCTGACTCTTCATTAATTATGGATGAATCTCACGGTAGGTTTTCTGTAATTACCCACAGCTTGCATTACCAGCGCATGAGACGGCTCTATCAATAAAGAGATCCAGTTTCTTAACTGATGCCTCCCAGATATGATGCCTACCTTTGCGTGCAGGCGTGTACCTCCACCAGGCTAAGGACCCCTCAGAAGTTGTAAGAAAAGAACATTTTCTCCCTTTAAGAGCCAGGTTTCGCCCCTCCATAGCACGGGGGGGGGGGGAGATGTAAATGGCAAAAGCAGATGACCTGGGGATGAAGGGGTCGAGCTTGGATGACAGGGTTTGCTGCGACACCGCCATCTCCTCTCAGGGTTAGCACATATTGGGATGCCCCTAGAAGAATGGTCTTTCTGACAGCAACAGTTTCTGTCTTTACTGTCTCACTGCCTCTGGCAACACTGGAAGGGCGGAGAGTAAGGAGCAAGCACACATTCAGGAGCAGAGCTCACCATCAGACTGCACAGCTGTACAAGGATGACTCAGTCCTAGGCCAGCTGGGGGCTGCCACAGCAGGCGGCAGGACTGGGAGCAGGAAAGGGCAAGCTGAGGCCCCAGGGAATCTCAGGGAGGAGCAGGAGCCACTGGCCAGAGCCACACCTCTGGGAGCATCAGGCTTCCAGGTCCTTCCTGACTCAGGCAAGAATGACTACACCTAACAGGAAGAGCAGTGCACAGCAAGATTTAGAAAGACGAAAGATAAATAGTAAAGCAAGAGGAAGAGGAGAAAGAATGAGAGAGGACCCTGAGAAACATGGAGAGAAGCCTCGTGAGAGGGACAACCAGGCACTTGTCAAAAGAAAAGAAACTAAGGAAACCAGAGGGAGAAAATGCATCTACTACAGACTTCCCTTCTCCTCTGAGGTTAAAAATACCTAGGTGCAGCCGGGTGTTGTGGCGCACGCCTTTAATCCCAGCACTCGGG
>NC_034603.1:73910549-73924278 GCF_900095145.1 Mus pahari
AACAACAACAAAAACCTAGGTGCCTAGCTAGTACAGCAGGCCTTTAATCTTGGCACTTGGGAGGCAGAGGCAGGTGAATCTGTTAGTTCAAGGCCAGCCTGGTCTACATAGTGAATTCCAGGACAGCCATGGCTATATAGTGCCCCCCCCCAAAAAAAACCACTTGATGTAAAGAATTAAGTACATGGGGTTTTTTTGTTGCTGTTGTTTGTTCATTTGTTTGAGACAGGGTCTCACTGTGTAGCCCAGTTTGTGTAGCCCATTTGTTTAAGACAGGGTCTCACTGTGTAGCCCAGTTTATGTAGCCCATTTGTTTGAGACAGGGTCTCACTGTGTAGTCCAGTTTGCCTGGAGCTCATGTAAACCAGGCTGGCCTTCAACCTGCTTCCCTCCCAAGTCATGATATACTTAGACTCACATAGGTAAGTAAAACTTTGATGGCATCCTTTCAGGTAGTGGTTTTGTAGTCCTAGAAATGTGGCCAAGACACAGGTGCTGGGTAAAGCACCCCACACACACTCCCAGAAGAGGACACCCCACTGTTTTACCAAGTCAGACAAGAAAACAGCTGGTTACTTACTAGGCATAAAAGTAACAAAACTATTGAAAAACAAATTGAAAATCTAAAACATATGGAAGTATTTTCTTAAATTTAAAAAGAGAAAGAAAGAGAAAATGGAGGGAAACTGCTATACTGACTTATAAGCTATTGGTTTGGGAGAAAATAATCTAATTAACCATTTTATCATTAAGAACCTATTGGACTTAGTGTTCTCCCAGGTATTGAAACACTTGCTCTCAGATTCTTCAAAAGCACCTAAACCTCAGCTCCTGAAAGACAGAGGCAGGGGGATCCCTAGTTCAAGGTCTTTCTACGATCCATGACTGCAGAAGTTCCCAGAAGACTGGAGCTGCCGGGGAGGCCAGGCCATCAAGGTGCTGCACTGAGAAAGCCCAAAGTGACTCCTATGCCCTTCTGGGCCTGCCCGGTCAGTCCCTCAGCATAGCCATAGTCCGTGTGAGCTGTCATTCTGTCAGTCCTCCTGGGACTGCTGGATAAACGGCCCACCTAACTCAAGGCCAGGATAATCTGTTCTAAGCCCTTTAACAAGCTCAAAGAGTCTGCCTGAAGTCACACCAATAGCTACGTATTAGATGATGTTCCTTTTCTTTCCTCCTTTCTTTTTCATTTTTTTGGAATGCAGGGATTCACTATGTAGCCTAGACTGGTGACAGGCCTCAAGCCCACAGCAACCCTCTGACTCAGTCTCTCCAGTCTCTCTAATGCTGAGATTACAGTCTGAAACCATCAAGTCTAGAGCCAGTTTCTGGTTTCTGCAAGTCTGTCAGGATGCTTCTGTCCCTCTGAACAGCACTCTGGAAGAGGCTGACACTGCCCTGAGAGACAAGAGTAAAGGCCTGGTCTCAAGAACCTGTTACCTGGCTGTAGGAAATGGAACCTTCTGGTTCCTTCTTTTAATACCAACGTAAACACTAGTATAAATGAGCTCCTAAAGCTGGAACATGACACTAAAGACACATGGTCTCTCCTTAGCTTGCCACAAAAACACCCGATCCGCACGGTGCCTGCTGCGTTCACTCACCAGTGGAGTGCCAGGCTGGAGCACCACACTATAGCACCGCAGGAGGAAGCCCATGGCAAGAGGCTGCAAGCCCAGAAGCGGAAGCTGCAGCCAGTGTCAACTGCAGATACCATGTGCTTATCAGCCAGGCTCAGAAATAGTTAAAACTGCAGTTTCTCCAGTACTCCATCAAAGACATAGATCAAAACAGAAAAAGTTCAGAAATGTGTGTTCAAGAATAATACTTGAGAGGGGTAGTGGTGGCACACGCCTTTAATCCCAGCACTTGGGAGGCAGAGGCAGGCGGATTTCTGGGTTCGAGGCCAGCCTGGTCTACACAGTGAGTTCCAGGACAGCAGGGCTACACAGAGAAACCCTGTCACAAGAGTAGCACTCTAGAATCATAAACTCACCCGGCAGTCCTTTGGAGGGGCTTCTTGACCATCACCCCAGGAAATTCTCAGCCCTGGACTTACAGCACTTGCTGCTAACACAGAAGCCGTGTGATGTCTTTTTCCTCTCTGAGAATTTTGGGACCACAAATCAGATCCCCTGAAATAAAATTCACTTCAGGCTATTAAGTCTCCCAGGAATACGCTCTCCATCAGTCAAGCCTTGAGACAAAAGCCAAGCTGAACAAATGAGTTTGGTCTCTGGCTTGGAGCATGATCAATAGTCATTTATTTCTGCTGGGAGTTTTAGTCTTAAAAAAAAAAAAAAAAGTAATGTTCCTGCTTTACTATTAACCTTCCCGTCAGGATCGAACACCAGCCACCCTATCCCTGTAGGCTTCGGTCTACCCTGGGAAATTAAACCAAAGCAACTCCTCTCCCCTGGGCTCTCCACTGCCCTGACTTGTTTTCCACTTCAGTGTCACCTCTGACCTGCACTGGGGTCAACACCCCCTGAGGACAGCACCTCCAGGCTCACACCGCAGCTGCTGGAGTTTCTGAATTCTTATCTAGACAGTGTGAGGCAGCTGGAAGCCCAGAGGACGAGTCAAAATGACCATGATGGGTCCTGACCAGCAGCTCTCCTGTCTGCCTGGTGCATGCCGATGGATGTGGAGGAACGGGCAGCTGGGTGCTCTGATGCTTACGGTGGTACAGTGCTCACATGTACTAGGCCCTGCAGTCAATCCCTAGTATGCTCCCCCTAAGGGAGTCACTGTTGTGGAATGACAGCCAAGAAGTCACCTCAAACAAGCATCTGGACCCTGGGGACACCACAGAGGCTCCTGGCTCCAGAAGCCTCCACCACTTTTACTCTAAGGAAACAATGCCTGGGGCAAGGAACACTCAGCTGATGACTTTGGGTGTAGCTGGCCCGCATGGACATTGTTCACTCCTGGGACACTGCAGCTGACCCTCTGACAGCTTTTACCTCAGCCATTGTCAAGCGGCTTTTAACGCAGGAGCACACACATTTCCGGCTTTTTCTATTCGGTGCCATTAGGCACAGCGTCACTCTCTTTCTCTGTCCCTCCCTCCTCCCTCCTTCCTTCCCTTCCTGCTCTCCACAGGAGTTCCCACACTCTACCTTACACAAATATCAGCATGCTTAATTACACCTGCCAGAGGGCCTGTTTTAAAATCTGCCTGTTGCTGCTTAGGTCAGGCAGACGGAGTCTCACTAGGATACTGCCTGCTCTTCTGCGCTTTCCATTGCATTCAAGTGTTTTCTATCTGTTTCCATCATCAGGCCCTACAGAGTGAATCCTGAAAAGGGGTTTTCCTTGGGGGCCATGCGACCCCTCCTTCTTGGCTCTGCCTCCAGTGCTAACTCCCAATTCCTGTTCTTTGTGCTGTTCTTTGTGCTGAAGGGTTTCCAGTGCAAAACAGCCTTGCTCAACTCAAAAGCTTGCTCCAGGAGCTGCTCAACCTCAGACAGAAGTCTGTAGACACTTGAGCCCTTCTCTCAGGACCATCTTCCACTTGACAGTTCCTTCCTGGTCACCAATGCCATGTCAGGACACACACCAAGTGCCACAGGCCCCCTTTTTGTCTGTGTCTACACTTTCCCCCTATACTCTTCTGTGTCCTTAAAATCCACAACTGGAGGCCATCTTAACCAGACTTGCAAGTCTCCCAGAAAACACAGTTTGTGGTCTTTGTGGTACCACCTCTCTCTCCTCTTGGGCCAGGGGATAGAACCCAGAGGTACCACTGCTTAGCATCCACAAGCCCTGGGGGAAGCCCCTTGTTCTGGTTTCATTTCTGTTGCCAGGACAAAATACCCTGACCAAAGCAACATGGGAAGAGAACCTGGCTTGCAATTTCACATCACAATCCATCACTGATAGTCAAGGCAAGAACCTGAAGTCAGGTCTGCCTCCTGCTCCACAGAGCATTACCTCCAACTACGGAACTCAATGCCCAGCCACAGGGGAGCAGGAACCAGGCAGGATGCTGCTTGCTGGCCAGCAGGCAGACATATACTCAACTAGCTCTCAAACAGCTCAAGATCATCTGCTTGGGTAGTAAAGCTGCCCACGGTGGGCTGGGCCCTTCCAATTAACAACCAGGACAGCTGCAGCTCCCCACAGACATGCCACAGAACCATCTCATCTAGACAATTCTCAAACTGAGATCTCTTCCTAGATATTTCTAGCTCGTGTAAAGTTGACAAAGCTAATTAAACACTCAGTTACCCTTCCAACTCCAACACAAGGGGACCACCTCTTCTCCGGCACCTGAGGCCCTGATCTAGAGAGAGTCCCTTTCTTCCATACAGATATCATCTAGAAAACCATTAGTGATAAGGCATGCCAATTTTCTCTCTTAGATCATAATGCTGTAGATGGAATTTACCCACCATCTTCACCCTGCCTACTTCAATCTCCTACTCAAATCTTCAAAGTCTGGGAAAGATCAAAGTTTCGTTTGCCCGTGGCAGTGGGTCTGTGGGCACTGCTGCTGGACACTCCCCCAATTCACCTGGAAGAGTGTCTGAGAAAGGATGCAAGTCTGCCAAGACACACTGCCAGGTCTACATTCAGGTACACCTTCTCTCTTGCATGCTGGGGCAGAAAGCCTCCTGCCCCAGCATGCAACCCTCCTGTAGCGCCCTGGAGCCCTCTTTAGTGCCCACCTGGCACAATGTTTTAGCAGTTCCAGTGGCTACAAGCAGGTATATCCTAATATATATATCCCCAACCAGAGAGAGAGAGAGAGAGAGAGAGAGAGAGAGAGAGAGAGAGAGAGAGAGAGAGAAACATGAGTGGCCAAGTCTCTCTGTGAAGGAGGTCACGCAGGCGAGTCACACACAGAGAGGCTGACTGCAGGCACACTGAACAGGGAGAAATGCCACCTGAGGCTAGGAACCAGACGCCTGTTCGGACAAGGGTCCACCTCAAATCCACTCCTTGTAAGTCGGGGACAAAGGAATAGATAGAGCTTCCTCTAAACCTACCCGGAAGCTCTCCAAATGGATTACTTCAGACTCTCCCCTGCCTCTCCATCTCCTGTTCTCTGCCCTAATATTATTCAGGGTCTTCAATAAGCCCAAGTGTTAGAGAGCGTTCTTCACGCTCAGCTTCCCCATGCTTCCTTGTGTGCTCTCTCAGCCAGTCACTCATCAGATACTAGAGGCCCACAGCAGAGACTGCTAAATCCCAGGCACATAGGAAGAGAGAAATCAACACGGTCTCTACCCTCTGGAGAAGGAGGGAAAAGCAATTGTTTATTAAAAAATCTGGAATAACAACCTGTGACAATCACCAGGGAAAGGGTAAGAGGGACGTGAGCAGGGTGTTAGGTTCCCTGAGGACGACTCAGTTCCTGAACATCTAGGGCTGGAAAAATGGCAGCACACCTAAGTAATCCTCGAGGGGCCAGAAGCCCGGCTGAGGAGGGCAGAGGGCTGAACCCAGTGCTACACAATGGAATCTTATCAAGTCTTTCAGGGGTTGCACAGAGACATCACATGATCCTGTCAGGATTTTTACCATTGGGGGGGAGGGGGCAGGGGAGGCTTTTCAAGACAGGGTTTCTCTGTGTAGCCTTGACTGTCCTGGAACTTGATCTATAGACCAGGCTGGCCTTGAACTCACAGAGATCTGCCTGCCTCTGCCTCCTGAGTGCTGGGATTAAAGGGTGTGCTCTCACCCAGCAGGATTGTTTTATATTTGTATCTATTTAATTAATAATAGGATTTATTACATTTTATCTATTTATTGTGTGAAGGTGGTCCGAGGACAACTTAGGGGAACTGGCTCCCTGTCTGAGGCTCAGGGATCCAAGTCAGGTTATCAGACTCAGTTACCTACTGAGCTATCCCAGGGGCCTAAGTGGTGTTTTAGATGCAGATTGAAAAGAGAGAGCAGGAGAGGGAGGGAGGCAGTCAATGCAGAGCCCAAGAGATGCCATCAACAGCACACAGCAAGGGAGTGGCGAAGCGAGAGCAGAGAGGAGAGCCCAGCTTGTCTCCACGAGCAGAAAGCCGAAAGCCGGCTACGCAAACCCTGTGGCTGTTAGTACATGCCCTTGGCACCTGCTTTTCAGAATTTTACATAAATTTAAGGCCAGTCTCCCAGACACTGAAACTGCCAGTGTTTATCAACCAACCACCTTACTATGGCCTGGGGAATAAAGAACTGGCCCAGCCGCCCTGCGCCCTCCCAGCCCCTGGGTGTTGCCTTGGAACAGCTTCTAACTCCTTACAGCAGTGTACCCAGCTCCCAGGGCTGGGGTCATCCTGCCTTCTGACGCCTTCTGAAGCCTTCCCTTAGCCTCTCTACCTCTCAGGCACAGTGGACACGCAGCGCAGGGGTTTAGGGAACCTCGGTTCCCAAGGCCCTAGGTTCAGGAGACGCCACAGCATCAAATCCAATTGTTCTGAGTCTCTGAGGCCAGCACTAGACCCGGTGGGTTGTCCCTTCCACCCAGATTCCTTTACTATCAAAGAACTGAGCTTGGGAAACACACCAAAGGTGTATGCTTATATTGGCTGCTCCAATTAGCTGGCTGGAAGCTGGAGAGATGGAAGCTGAAGCTCAGTCAGTCATTAAAGGCTGGGTTCCAAGCAAAATAAAAATTAGTTGAGCTGGGTTCTAACTGGTGGTTCCTGGTTTGGGTTTTTCTGTGGTATGGAGGATTAAACTCCCATCCCTACACATACTAGACAAGAGCTTGACCTCTGAGCCACATTTCCTGCTGAGGCTGGATCTTACCCTGGCTAATATGACCACGTAGAACTATCTCAACTAAAAGTACTTAAACTTTCATAAACGGAAGCCACAGTTTCTCAGTTGGCATTACCACCTTCCAAATGTAGGTGGTGACCATTAGAGAGCCCAGCTCCAGAGTGCTTACAGCTGGACAGGGGTCCACAGGGGCACTGCTATAGAGTTATTTCCATAACCAATTTTAATTGTCCCTTAAAAAAAAAAGTCCTAGGGCTGGAGAGATGGCTCAGCAGTTAAGAACACTGACTGCTCTTTCAAAGGTCCTGAGTTCAAATCCCAGCAACCACATGGTGGTTCACAACCATTAGTAATGAGATCTGACGCCCTCTTCTGATGTGTCTGAAGACAGCTACAGTGTACTTAAATAAATAAATAAATAAATCTTTAAAAAAAAAAAAAAGAAGAACCTGCCTCTGCCTGCGGGAGTGCTGGGATTACAGGCATGTGGCCCNCCCCAGCCACTCTCTATGCTGCAATTACGGCCGATCTACTCTCTCTCTTTTTATTTTTAAAGTTTTGTTTATTTATATTTTATGTGTACGAGTATTTTGGGGTTTTTTGTTTTTGTTTTTTTATTTTTGTTTTTCGAGACAGGATTTCCCTGTGTAGCTCTGGCTGTTCTGGAACTCACTCTGTAGACCAGGCTGGCCTCGAACTCAGAAATCTGCCTGCCTCTGCCTCCCAAGTGCTGGGATTAAAGGCATGCGCCACCACCGCCCGGTGTGTACGAGTGTTTTGCTTGCATGCATGTGCACCATGTGCATTCCTGCTACTGCCAGATGCTAGAAGATTTTAGGTCCTCTGGAAGCGGAGTTACAAGCAGTTGTAAGCTATCATGGGGGTGCTGAGAACCAAACCCATGTCCTCAGCAACAGCAGCTGCCCCCTCTGAGCCACTGAGCCACCTATCCAGCCCTTTCCATCTCATCATAGCAAGACTATAAAGATTTCCAACAAGTTCCCATTTTGGATTAGGGCTTTCAACACCAAGCGTATAGGATGCTTCTTCTCTTTGATCATACCTAGCATGTCGAGGATCTTTGGAAAATCCACCAATACGTTCCAGCAAGAAGCCATCTGAGTTCGAGGCCAGCCTGGTCTACCAAGTGAGTTCCAGGACAGTCGGGACTATACAGAGAAACTCTGTCTCGAAAAACCAAAAAAAAAAGAAGCCATCTGAGAAAGAGTTGAGCAAAATTCAGCAAGTGTGATAGGCAGCGCATGCCTCCGGTCTCAACACCTGGAAGGTGAGGCAGGAGGATGGGGTGTTCATGCCTTGTCCAGATATAGAAAGAACTCTGGAGCAGCCCGTGATGCTTAAGATCCTGTTTCAAAAGGTGAAAAAATGTCACTAATTTGTGAGACGCATAATAAATACATGGGTCCTATCATAGTATCTTGTGCACAGTTTATTTGATTCTTTCTAAGCTAAAAGACTTTAAAAACCAATTCACTGATATACAAATTGGCCATAGTTAACACTTTTTAGGAAACCATAAACTATGGTTGGGTTTACAGCATTTTATTATTGACCATACCAAATAAAGAACCCAAGCAGTGCTGGCTGAGTGTGGTGGCACACGCCTTTAATCCCAGCACTTGGGAGGCCAGTCTGGTCTACAGAGTGAGTTCCAGGACAGCCAGGGCTACACAGAGAAACCCTGCCTCAAAATAAATAAATAAATAAATAAATAAAAGAACGGAAGCAGTGGACTTTATGATCCCAGAGTACAGCTGTCCCTACAGATGCCAAAATACCACAGCAAGTTGGGCCATGGTGGCACATGCCTTTTACGACAGCACTTAGAAGGCAGAGGCAAGCTGATCTGGTTAGAAGCCAGGCTTGTCTAAATGGTGATATTTCAGGACAGCCAGGGCTACACAGAAACTTTGTCTCAGAAAAAAACAAAAAAACCCAAAACCACCAAAACCTGTTAGAGACTGGGATCAGTAAAATACTGCACACAGCAATATCTGATCCCCTTCCTGACAATAGAGCCACTGCTTTCTGATGCCTCCAAAGGAAGAATAAACAAACACACAAACAAATATCTTCCCACATCCAAATACTAGAGCAGACATAGGCCAGAAGGCTCGGCGGGCAACAGGGCTTACTTGTTCAATCTCCAGTGAGATTGAACACACTGTGGGGAAAGAGAACCAACTCCCAACATTTGTCTTCTGACCTGCACAGGTGAGCTTCGGGACACACGCAGTGCGTATTGCACACACGCAGTGCAAATTAATAAATGTAATTCAATTTTTTAAATCAGACAATAGCAACCCAGCTTCCAGTCCCACCGTCTGCACTCTGAGCGAGCTCTGAGCCTCCTGCAGGCAGGGCCGGCTCTCCCCAGAAGCAGGTGTACTGTAGGCCACAGAGCTGCCTGAGGAAGCCTGGGAAGACCTGCAGAGCAGCCATCCACTTCTTACCTGCACCCTGTCTGGGTCAGGTTTCCCACTGCCTAGTCAGCAAGCCCGGATTCTCTTTCTGTTCAGCCAGGAACAGCCTCAGAGTTTACTCAATCCTCACAGAGCGCAGGAGCCCAGCCCTCGAGGTTAGGAAACTTCCCAAGCACTGCCTGGCTCCTGAGGGCCCCTGTCCTGTGTCCCAAGCCAGGTACATACAAAGGCTCACTGTCTGTCTATATGTCTCTACCCCTGGTCAGCAGTCACCGCCCACCTGCCTGTCACTCTCCCTCCTGCGACTCTTCTCTTCCCCAGTTGCCTGTTCACTCCTTTGGAGAGATTTCGCATCCTCTGCCGTACAGTGCATCTGCTGGCTTCTCTACTGTCTAGACCGCACGTGGTGCCGTGGGCAGGTGGGGACCACATCTGCTTTACTCCTCATCAGATTGCCAATGCCAGCAACAGTGCTTAAGACCAGGGAAAAGTCAAACGTTTGGTGGCTGACAACCACTGTTCAGTCGGTCCTTTCAATAGGATAGTTCTTAACTTCTCTATTTTAAACCCAAAATAATAAGGATTAACTGTTTTAGGAATGCTGCTTTAAAGACAGCACTGGGTGTAAGAAAGAAAGGACTAAGATGTGGATAAGAGAGTAATCCAGTTTAGGCAAGCTTTAAACAGCAAAGGAGAAACAACACTCTTATAAAATGCATATTCTGATCCTGATTGTCTGCTTGCAGATACCGACAGCAGGGTTTGATCTGAAATCCTAAGTACGCTTAGGACTGGAGCCAGCTCCTCGCCATGCCATTCTCAACTGTGAGAATAAGCTACTGAGGTACTCCCTGTCTCCGTTCAGTAATCTGCTCAGGAGGAAGTGCTTAGAACCAACGTTCCAGGCAAAGCCAACAGACAAAGCCCACCTGGGTTTCCCGTCCTGTGAGATTCCAGGAGAGGTCAAGTTCACCTCTCAACGGTCCCATTTATGCCCATTTATGTTCACGGTGACCTGCCAATGGCTTTGTTCACCAAAGGAAAGCTCTTCCTTTAAGGACTTAACTTCCCTCTAACTCCTGGAGGAGTTATTCTTTAGGCTTAACCAAGCTACCCCAATTCACTCATGGTTGAACTGGTACAGGCTGGAGAGCTGACCTCAGAGCAGAGGACTCTTCCCTTTTAACCTGGGAAAGCTCCCAGAGCTCATGGCTTGAAAGGGTTCCAGAAGAAGTGACACTGGTGACCATGCCACAGAATCGACTCCGGGGGCAGCAAAACCCTGAGCTCTAACCTCGTCCTGTGATCCTGGTTTCAATCTTTAACCTCTTTGAACTTCAGCCTTCTCATCTTAAAATAAGATTCATTGCCAGGTATGGTGGTGCACACCCTAGATCCCAGCACTACCGAGGAGGCAGGAGGAGCGCTCTGAGTTCAAGGACAGCCTTATCTACATAGCAAATTCCAGGACAGCCAAGACTACATAAAGAAACCCTGTCCCAGGACAGAGAGATGGCTCAGAGATTAAGGTGCTGGCTGCTCTTCCAGAGGTCCTGAGTTCATTCCCAGCACCACACAGCTCACAAACATCTGTAATGAGTTCTGGTGCCCTCTTCCGATGTGCAGGCATACATGTAAGCAGAACACTGTATCCATAATAAATAAATATTAAAAAAAAAAGGAACCCTGTCTCATCATCCCCACCCACCCACCCCAAAGAACAGACAAAACAACAAAACAACAAAAAACAGAATTTTCTGAAGTTTGAACTAGATAAAGTTTAGACCCTGGCACACAGCGATTCTGCATAAGAAATAACCAGTCTATTGTCATGGATTGTTGTTTTCTACCTTTCTTTTTGAGACCAGGCCTCACGATGGAGCCTTGGCTACGCCAGAATTCACTGTGTAGACCAGGCTGGCCTCACACTCACAGACATCTGCCTGGCCTCTACCTCCCAAGTGCTATTTTCTATTTTTAAAAACATTGTCATTGAATGAAACTCTCAAATGAGGAGCTGGAGATGGCTCAGCGGTTAAGAGCTCTTCCAAAGGTCCTGAGTTCAAATCCCAGCAACCACATGGTAGCTCACAACCATCCATAATGAGATCTGATGTCCTCTTCTGATGTGTCTGAAGACAGCTTATATAGGATAAATAAATAAATAAATCTTAAGGAAGGAAGGAAGGAAGGAAGGAAGGAAAGAAGGAAGGAAGGGAGGGAGGAAGGAAGGAACAAAGGAAGGAAGGAAGGAAAGAAGGAAGAAAGGGAGGGAGGAAGGAAGGAACAAAGGAAGGAAGGAAAGAAGGAAGGGAGGAAGGGAGGAAGGGAAGAAAGGAGGAAGGGAGGAAGGGAGGAAGGGAGAAAGGGAGGAAGGGAGGGAGGAAGGAAGGGAGGAAGGGAAGAAGGAAGGAAGGGAGGGAGGGAGGGAGGGAGAAACTCTCAAATGACAGGACAAGTCTGTAACCCCAGCTACTCTAGAAACAAAAGCAAAATCAAGGCCATATTGGGCCACAACACAACACCTTGTCTCCAAAATAATAAAAAGGACTGACTAAAGTAATTTCCTTTCAACCACTGAGTATCTCAGACCCTTGGGTTCAGAAACTCAGATACTCTGAGACTATGTTGGGGTGGAGTCGAGGGACCAGGTGATAAAAAAAAAAAACAAGAGTCCTTGGGATGGAGGGTTGGCTTAGTGGTTAGGAACACTTGCTCTTGGAAAGGAGCTGGGTTTGAGTCCTCAGCTCCCCAATTCCTCGGGCATGCGTGTGGTACACAGACATACACACAGGCAACACACTTATACACATAAAATAATAAAATGAATTTTTATAAAAGGAAGTCCTCAATTTATAAGAGCCTCAGGGTCCAGGGTATAAAGATGTCCCAGGAACCCAGGAATCACAGGTGACATCATCAGGCCTGCCAGGCCTCTAGGTACCAAGCAAGGGCTCTGTCCATCTCATCCGGTACCATCAGGCACTGTTAGGAGTTTCAACAGGAGCAACAAACAATCTTGAATATAACCTTAATCACTTTAAAACTCACATATAAGAATACATCAGTATGGGGTTCCAGTCTTTTTAAATCAATCTTTATTTTTAACCGAGGGATTTAAAGGTGACAAAAAGCCGGGTGTGGTGGCGCGCGCCTTTAATCCCAGCACTTGGGAGGCAGAGGCAGGTGGATTTCTGAGTTTGAGGCCAGCCTGGTCTACAGAGTGAGTTCTAGGACAGCCAGAGCTACACAGAGAAACCCTGTCTCAAAAAAACCAAACAACAACAACAACAACAACAACCACCACCAAAAAAAAAAAGTGACAAAAAACTTAGTGAACAGCCAGGACAAAGGGAGCTGACTGCCCATGGCTCATTAGTTCCTGAAGTTAATGCTTCTCATGGGGACAGCAGTTACCTAAAAGATAGTAAGTGTACTCCAGGCACACTGGAAACAGTTCCTGCAGGCCAGGAGCCCAGTCCACGGATAATCACCAGGGCACTGAGTGCCAAAGCTTCCTGGACGCTCGAGGCACCTACAGCTAACTGTTCACTCTGCCGTGTGACAACATCAAGTGGTACGGGGGCTCACTGTATGCCAAGTACACCAATGACCTCACTTAACCCTCCTCATAACTGCCTATAAATAATCCACTACCACTGTCCATCTAAGTCAAGACCTCTGACTGTAAGACACACCGATATTTCACACACCTAAAAACATCTCATGTACCACTGTAAGGCTCTGTAAGTCTTGGCTGTTGTTATGAACACTACGGTGATACAGATTGCACTGTCTTGGTGTTGCGACACCATGAATACTGTCTTCTCGACAGGTGAAGAGACAGAGGTACACAGAGACAGCAGTTTCCCCAAGGTCACTGAGCTGGTGAGCAGACACACTGGGATGCACTCCCAGAAAGCTGGATTACCTCTCCCCCAGAGTTCCTAAGGATCTAAGGGCCCCCCCCCAAAAAAAAAAAATTCCACCACATAGAGACAGAACACCAGATGCTGACTGTTCACAGACACAGCACAGCAGCTCATTAGCCAGAGCCAAGCCTGACCTGTCATATGGACGCTGCCCTAGGTTAACTCTCTCATAAACTCCACTTCGCTCCAGGAAAAGCAAAGCAGTACGGTACAGTGGGAAAGGCATGTCTTAGGATCAAAGAGTTGGAGGTTGGAGGTCCAGCTGTTTCCAGTGAGCTTGTCATCCTGGTTACGTCAGGGAACAATCCTGAGCCCCTTTCCTCCCCCATATCCTACACTGAGAGGCTGCTGCAGGACCAGTCAGCACATAAAGGATGGGATGTGGTGCATGGCAGACCTACGACTTAAAAAACCACCTTTATTTGGTAGTGGCGCACGCCTTTAATCCCAGCACTTGGGAGGCAGGGGCAGGTGGATCTCTGAGCTGAAGGCCAGCCTGGCCTATGGAGAGAGGTCCAGGACCCTGTGTCAAAAAAGAAAGAAAGAAAGAAAGAAAGAAAGAAAGAAAGAAAGAAAGAAAGAAAGAAAGAAAGAAAGAAAGAAAGAAAGAAAGAAAGAAAGAAAGAA
>NC_034603.1:73924368-73936103 GCF_900095145.1 Mus pahari
CTACAGAGTGAGTTCCAGGACAGCAAGGGCTACACAGAGAAACCCTGTCTCGAAAAAAACCAAATAAATAAAAAGAAAACCAAGCACAGCCCCACTCCAGTTCCAGTCAGCTTCTGCTCTGGGAGAGAATCCAAACCCTGTGACCTCAGCAACCCCTAAGCGGGACCCTTAGGGGATACTAAGGGTCAAACCAGAGAGAGAATTCCTTGAAGAAAAAAAAAAGGAAAAGAAAAGGAAGGAAAGAAAACCTCGAAGCACCTAGAAGACAACGGCAGCATTCCGCGATGATCTTCCTAACTTGTGAATTAATGAACTCGTAAGAAAAAGGGAAAGGCAGACGCCCAACATCAAGACACTGGCCAACAAACATAAAGATGAATATAATTGTGTATTGAACCTGACACAGAGATGGTCTTTGAAGACTCAGCTATCAAAGCAATCTGAGGTAGAAAGGTTTCTCCCTCTCTGTTCTTATTAAGTAACATTCTGTATATTTCTCTTTTCTTACTTCAAGGGCTGCAGAAAATAAGAGCTTTCGACTTTGATGGACCTCCTCCCTCCTCCCTCCACCTCTATCTACCACGTCCACAAAGCCTAGCCTATTCACATCAGACTCTCAATAAAAAGTTATCAAACAAATATTTTTTACTCTGGGCAATGTCTTTGCTCATAACACCCTACAGTTAGTCTATATAAAAGTGTAATCAAGCTGAGGAGATGGCTCAATTGGTAGGGGGGTTGCCTACCACACATGAAGCCCTGGCTTTGATTCCTACACCACACAAACCTGGCGTGGGGACACAGGCCAGAAACCCTAGTGCTCAGGAATTGGTGGCAGAAGGATCAGACATTCAATGTCTATCTCAGCTAGGAACAAGGCCAGCCTGGGATATGAGAGACCTTTTCTCAAAATACAAACATAAATACATACATACATACACATACATACATACATACATAATACACACATAATACACACATACTACATACATTCACACATACACACACGGGGGCGGGGCAGGCTAACTTTCGCAGCTTTTCCTAGAAGCAGTCTAAGAACATAACCTCTAATCACATACAGTGGTGTGTCTAGCATCGGCCACAGCTCTCCCTTCTCACCACTCAGCCCAAACTGTTGTCCTTCCTCACCTGTCCTTTACTACCTGTCAGTGAACTTCATCACCTCCACATTCTGATCTGAATCTCCTTGCTCATCTCCTTTCCCGAAGATACACGCACAAGGATGTGCAGTCCCCCAGAGCGCTCCTCTACCCCTCTCCAAGCCTTCATGTCCACTCCCAGGGAGCCAGGGAGCAAAGATCAGCCACACTCTGGCTTCATCCTCCTAACCTCAAGACATTTATCTGTTTGGAAGACTCTGAAAAGGTACTGAAACCGTTTAAGGGTTGGGAAAAGCTAACAGAAATGGTGTTTCTCACTGGCCAATACAGGATATACACTTCCCTGCATGTCACCCCAATCCAAAACGCAAACCCAGACCCTTGAAACTCCCTTCCCCAAGCGCCAGAGATCACTTGTCCCTCAGTTTCCCTTATTTTCCACATACAAGTCACTTTCTCTTTGGGTTTAATCTAGCTCCTTGAAAAGACCATTCCTCTCAATTGAGCAACGGTGTCATGACACTTGGACCTCACACCGGAACAGGACACAACCTGTGTCTTCAGGTTGTCACACTTTTTCTTTAACTCTAAAAAAATATGTCCTCCTTATCTATGAAATCTAATGACAAAGTAAGTACTCCTTAGCTCTAGGGGAAAAAAAAAAGCGAGGGTGTTTAACAGACTTTGCCCTTAAATTTGATGCCGTGTAACCATAACAACTGATGGTTTAGGTAACCATCAACCCACTGAGGGGCTAAGTTTTCCAAAAATTGTTTTTCAGTGGGGGGAAAACTCCCTTGCACCAACTCCCGCGCGTAGAGTCGGCACTCCGGAGTGGCATGTGGTGCAATGGGGCCGGCGGCTCCCGTCCCTGCTTCGGTCCCCGGGTCTCCACCACCGTCATCTCCGTGCTCCCAGCGGGGCAGCTAGCGTTAGGCCTCAGCCCAATGTCACTTGTTAACCTTCCGATCTCCCCGGTTTTCGGTGCGCCGCCACCTCCCTTTGAAAGCACACAAGCTTTCCCCGGTGTCCGCCAGGAGTTGCAGAAAAACAAGCGAGGCGCCGACAGCCACTGACAGATTCGCGCAAAAGTAACCGCGCTCCTCCATTCCCAAGCTTCTCCCACGGTGGCCCAGGGGGCGGAGGGCAGCAGGGGCCCCACGCACAGAGGTGACAAGTGTTTTCCTTCAACGACCGTGGGGCTGCTGCTTTCCCGGACCTACACCGAGCCGCGGACGCTAGGCTGGGACCTGACGGCTTGCACCTCCCGCCCCGGGGCGACTCCGCCCTGCCCGGCCCCCAAGCAGGGAAGGTCTCTCCCGGGGCCACCCCTGCCGGCGTCCCGAGCCCCGGCAGTGTGGAAGGGGCCGACCCGAGTCCCGCTGCGCCAACGGCTGCGGGAGCTGCCGGTGTCCCGGAGCCGGGCCACCCAGCCAGGGCCTGCTCCGCCCGACGTTCCCTGCGTCGCCCCACCTGGCCCCGAGCGCGCTCACCCCGGATCCGCTGGCTGCCTCATCCTACTGCGCCGGCGCCGGTCCTGGGCGCCCGCCGCGGCTCCTGCTCCAGCTCCAGCTCGGGCTCTGCCTGGGGCCGCCGTGCTGCTGCCCGCCCGCCCCCGGGCACCGGCCGCCCCGCCCCGCCCCGCCGGCGGACCCGCCCCGCGGCCGCGGCCCCCACCGCCCAACCACAGGGCCGAGGGGGCGGGGCCAGCCGCGCTCCAGACGTGACCAATCCAGCCAGTGCCGCGCGCCCGCGACCGGCCTGGAGGATCGGCCAGCGATCGGTCAGGGCTGTTAAAGGGGCGGCGGCGCGGCGGACTGGAAAGAAGGGGAGGCCGCGAGTGACTGCGGGTTACCAGGCGGGATCCCAGTGGGAGGAGCGAGCGTTGCACTCTCCCAGTTGAAACTGAGGCGCTTTCCCCAGCTCTTTGCATTTCTTAATATCCTCTTCCTGCAGTTTAGCAACAAGTGCCTCCAGCCATGAGGGAAACTGAGGTTACGAAACTAACAGCTGCCTGGCTAGGCAGATTCTTAGGAACTGAGGCCTTAGGAGGACGTCGGACTTTATCAATCCCTGCTACTTCCAGAAACTGGATTTCTGAGCTCCTCCTCCACACCTGACCAGAACAACCAATCCCAAACTGATTAGTAGAATTAGCGCCTAGAATTCGTGTGACGTAAATATATCATATATTATCATCTTGGGTTTTTTAATACAGTGTCTCCTGTAGACTAGGCTGTTTTCAGACTTGATATGTAGCTGAAGATAGCCTTGAACTCTTAGCCTCCTGCCTCAGCCTCTGCCTCTACCATTCTGACTAAAGGCATACACCACTACTCCTGGATAACATAAATTTACTTTAGAGGGCCCGTGTCTGGGGGCCAGATAAAGGAAGGTGACTTTTAAAGATGAGTTTTCACTTAAAATGATCTTGGAATGGTGGAGGCTGTTTTTACATTCATCAATTTCTTACAGGGTAGAGGGAGAGGTGAAGGGGGTAGAGGGTAGGCAGGACCCTCATAGCACATGGGCAGACTGTGATAGTGTCTTAGCTTATCAACTTTGCCTTCTAAATGAGTGGGTCCCAAACTTCAGCGCCAGCCCATCCCAGAGGACTCTAAGCATGCAGCTTCCTAAATTCCACCTAAAGTCTCAACTTTGCTATGACTGAATGGGTCTGGGACATTTCTTTTTCAACATCCTTTCCCCCAGGAGATTCCAGAAGGGGGCGCTCTGAGGGCCATACTCTTTCGAGTCTCTCATTGCTGTGAAATTAAAACTCAACCTACCGAAAATAAAGCTAGATTCCTCTGTACAGTCAAAATCCATAATGTTTGGGAGACTTGCTAGTTAGTAAACCTAGAGACCACAAAGGAGCTCAGACTGGTTCCCTGCATGTGACACAGCAAGAACTGAATGTTGACGGGCTCTAGAAGCAACAGGTGACAGCTGGAACTCTTCCAGGAGGAAAGGCAAGGCTGTGACCTAGCACATAAGGAAGCCAATCTTGTTCTCTGACCAGTGAGATAATGCATAAGCATTTAATGGCAAACACGCCCTTGCCTGTCTCACACCAGGACCAGTCATAACCCCAGAAGGACACCCCTGCCTCTCTGGGACCACATTCCAATGTCATCATCGAGTCCTGCTGCCTATCTTCCTGGCTGAATTCAACTTCCATCCCTAGTGTCCCAGACACCTGTGTGACCCAGAAGTCTTTGCCCTAGATTTGGAGGCCAGCCATTGTATTAGTCAAGTTTCACTAGGGGAATAGAATGGATGCCGGAGATACAGAAAACAATGGGGATTTATCAGATTGGCTTACACAAGACAGTCAGAGGTGCTCAGGCCATGAAGTCGGAGGAATCAGTAGGCCCTGTCTTTCATCAAAGGGCTGAGGGATTCTCTGGCCTTGAGTCCATGTTGAAAATCCAAAGACTTTGGGTCCTGATGTCAGTGAAGGATCCCAGCAGCAGAAAGAGCATTCACCGTCAAGAGGCCAAGACAGGCAGGCAAAACGCATAAACTCTTCCCTCAGACCCCCTCCTATCGCAGCCTCTGCAGAAGGTTCCCCACAACCTAATCAAGAAGATCCCTCATAGGCTGGGCACTCAGAAGGCAGAGGCAGGTGGATTTCTGAGTTCGAGACCAGCCTGGTCTACAGCGTGAATTCCAGGACAGCCAGGACTGGGGAGGCTGAGACAGAAGCTTAGCCTGAGTTTGAGGCCAGCTGGGTTGTATATCCAAACCCAGAAGAGAGTAGCAGGGAGAAGAAAGGAGAGGGAGAAGAAAGGGGGTGGGGAGAAAATTGTTGTCTCGAGAGGTGAGGGTTCTAATCATAAGAACCAGTGTGGTGGGCTGGTGAGATGGCTCAGCGGTTAAGAGCACCAACTGCTCTTCCTAAGGTCCTGAGTTCAAATCCCAGCAACCATATGGTGGCTCACAACCATCCATAACAAAAATCTGATGCCCTCTTCTGGAGAGTCTGAAGACAGCTAAAGTGTACTTACATATAATAAATAAATAAATAAGTCTTAAAAAAAAACAAAAAAAAAAAAGAACCTGTGTGGTGGGGCCAAGGTCCCACCATCTTGTGTGTCCTGCAGGCATCTAAGGTCTGACTCAGAGCTGACAGCCCCCCACCCAAGCCCACTTACATTCCCTTTTCTGGGAAAGTCTCTTAGAAAATTACCAAACTCCATCTGCCACAGGGACTTGAGGTCGAGATGCCCTGGCTAACTGCTAACTGACACTCTCGCTTCTGTTAAGCTGTTTGCTTGCTCCGCTTCCTCCTGCAGCTGCCAATAGGGAGAAGCTTTGGGGTTTGGGTTTTTTGTTTTGTTTTTCCATTAAAAAACTTCCTGCTGAAGGCAGTCGGGGCTGCTCTGTGAGATCTGTTCTCCCCAGGCAGTTGCTGGCTGGCTTAACATTCTTAAATTCCAACTCTGATTCTGTCAAGTGGCCCTTGGGGTCTTTGCTCCACGACCCCCAGAACTGCCTGGTAAGCATGGGTTTCAGTGGTGACACAGCTTGAAGCTCTTCTTGGCCACTTGTCCAAGCCATCACCTTAAAAGGAAAACAAGGAACGGTGACCATCACCCTCCTCACCTGGATCTAGCCTTCCACAAATATTAGACTGATCAGCTAACCATCAACATAACGTCAAACCAAGAACAATAAGGTCCGGTGTGGATGCTGGGGAGGAAGAGCCCTTTTTTCATAGATAGATAGATAGATAGATAGATAGATAGATAGATAGATAGATAGATAGATAGATAATGTATATAAGTACACTGTTGCTGTCTTCAGACACACCAAAAGAGGGCATCAGATCCCATTACAGATGGTTGTGAGCCACCATGTGATTGTTGGAAATTGAACAGTCAGTGCTCTTACTGGCTGAGTCATCTCTCCAGCCCCAGGCCCTTCTTTTTTAAAGGTGAAGATTTTGAGGCATCAAGATGACTCCCCCAACATGGATGTCGACTACCAAGACTAACAATCTAGATTAATCCCTAGGACCAGCTGGTGGGAGAAGAGAACTGACTCTCAGAGACTGTCCTCAGACACGGTAGCACAGGCGCACGCACACACACACACACACACACACACAAAGTACATAAAGGTAATTGAAAAAGAAAGAGGGGGCTGGTGAGATGGCTCAGTGGGTAAGAGCACCTGACTGCTCTTCCGAAGGTCCAGAGTTCAAATCCCAGCAACCACATGGTGGCTCATAACCATCTGACGCCCTCTTCTGGAGTGTCTGAAGACAGCTACAGTGTACTTACATATAATAAATAAATCTTTAAAAAAAAAAAAAGAAAGAAAGAAAGAAAGAAAAAAGAAAGAGAAGCCGGGCGTGGTGGCACACGCCTTTAATCCCAGCACTCGGGAGGCAGAGGCAGGCAGATTTCTGAGTTCGAGGCCAGCCTGGACTACAAAGTAAGTTCCAAAACAGCCAGGGCTATACAGAGAAACTGTCTCAAAAAATAAAAATAAAATAAAATAATAAGAAAGAAAAAAAAGAAAAAAAAACAAAACAAAAAACAAACAAACAAAAACAAGATTGTCTGTGGTATACAGGTGTAGAAACTGAAGCTCACAGAGGAACAATGGTGTATCTGAGACAGGGACAGTTAAAGGAAGACCCATCACTCCTGACCCTAAAGACTAGGCCCCTCCTAACATCTAACTGTTCTGCTACAGAGCCTGCCAAAACACCTCTTGCTGCCAAGCACAGCAGAATTTCAAAAGGCAAAAGGAGCACACAGCACTAATCTATGCCAAAAGGAAATCGAATACAGAAGCACAGCTTTGGAGTTTAAGTTCAGTTAACATCTGCTCGCCCTTGATTTGAGCGGTTACATAATTAAAACTCTTGTCAGATTGCTCCTCCATAAATTGGAAAATATAAAATTTTTACATAGATTTTTGTGTAGCCCAAGGTGGCCTCAAATTCACTATGTAGCCTTGAACTCATCCCCCACCTCCACTTCAGGAAGTATGAGGATTATAGATGAACACCCCCATGCCCAATGTATGCATTGCTAGGGACTGAACCAGAGATTTATACATACTAAGTAGATTCCACCAACTGAGCCATCCTCCCCCTCCATCCCTGAAAAAAGTACATTCTATCTCTTTGGGCTTGCACAAAGATCCCGTTAGCTGAAGATCGTATGTGACTATACAGATGGCTCCAACTCAGGATGGTCCAAATAATGTTTTTTTTTTTAATTAATTTTTGAGGGACGCATGTGTACCACTGTATGTGTGTGGAGGTTAGAGGACAACTGATGGGGGTCAGATCTCTCCCACCACCACGTGGGCAACATGGAGGAAACTCCAGTCATCAGGCTTGGTGGCAAGCACTTTTCTCAGAGTCAGCCCTCCGCCCCGCCTCCGCCCCCACCCCGATAGTTTTAAATGTTAGGATAGGATAAATGGAAAAGGTACTCGATAGAAACTATATTTCAAAGTTTGACACTTTCTCACATTGGCAGTACGTGATGTGGTAGCTTCTCAATGCTGGGCAGTGGCAGTGATCATGTGATCACTCCCAGATCATGTGACTGTGAGTGGTAACAGACAATATGCCACAGCACACTGGGAGGCTAAACTCCGAAGGTTGTTGAGTTAGGTGTATTGATTGTGTGTGTGGAGTAGGGGGTTAAAGATTTATTTATTTTATGTATATAAGTACACTGTAGCTGTCTTCAGACACACCAGAAGAGGGATCCGATTCTATTACAGATGGTTGTGAGCCACCATGAGGTTGCTGGGAATTGAACTCAGGACCTCTGGAATAGTAGTCAGTGCTCTTAACCACTGAGCCATCTCTTCAGCCCTTGATTGTGTTTTTATTCATTTGTTTTACCTACAGTATACCCTTATCATAGGTCAAGGAATATGTAGATGTTTCGGATTTGGTTTAATGTTTGCATTATGGGTTCCCAAATTGCACGAGAATCCTGCAGGCGAGACACTGAAGGTCCCTGCCCCCAACTGGTTCTGATTAGTTAATAAAGTTGTCAATGGCTGGGCAGGGAGACAGAGGCAGGACTTCAGATTTCCCAAGCAAGGGTACCCAAGGAAGAAGAGGGGTTGAGTACCACTGTGCGGAAGCAGAATGATCAGGCTTGAGAGTGGCAGAAGTGGGAACAGTCACATAAGAGCCGGGGAAGGGCAGCCCCAGGGCCCCTCCCCAGCTGGGACTAGGATAGCAAAGATGAAATAAAGATTTTAGTAAGTAATAATTCAGGAGTATCGGAGGGGAGGTTTAGCAACGTGGAAGTTTGGGAGTGGCCCAGCCATTGGACTGTTTAAGGCATATTAAAATAGAAGGCTTTGTGTGTGTGTGTGTGTGTGTGTGTGTGTGTGTGTGTCTGTCTGTCTGTCTGTCTGTCTGTCTGTCTGTCTGTCTGTCACTCGAGAATCCAGAGCAATGGGGCAGTAGCAAGGAACATGAGTTGCCACTGCAGCCTGGGAGATTAGAGTGGATTGATCAACTACTGCTGCTAAATGTAGACACGTGTTTCACATGAACTTTACAGATGAAGAGGTTTTATGCAGATCAGGGACTGCGATGCTAAGTTTACACATCAGCTAAGGTTGCTTGCTTTATATCCACACATTTCTGAACACAGAATCTAAGTGCATAGCATGTACAGCGTGAGCTAACATGGTCTCCCTACCTCATAATTTTTTCTAAATTACATTTTTGTTTCTTTTGTGTGCACACATGTGTATGTATATACAGGTACATGCATGCCTGGCTGAACATGTAGAGGTCAAAGGACACTTACAGGAGTCCATCTCTCCTACCATGTGGATCCCAGGGATTGAACTCAGGTCATCAGCCTTCGGGCAAGCATTTTTGCCTACAGAGCCACCTCTCTAGCCATAGAATAGAATCTTAAGTCTTAGCAATCTAAGGCCATATAAATTATAATTCTACTATATAAGGCCATATAAATTATAAATCTAAGTTATAATCCTGGCTCTTCTCCTCTTTCTCCCACAAGGTTCTCTCACATAACAGACATCTACTATACATTAAGAATATATGGCGGGCTGGTGAGATGGCTCAGCGGGTAAGAGCACCCGACTGCTCTTCCAAAGGTGCAGAGTTCAAATCCCAGCAACCACATGGTGGCTCACAACCATCCACAACGAGATATGACTCCCTCTTCTGGTGTGTCTGAAGACAGCTATAGTATGCTTACATTAAATAAATAAATCTTTAAAAAAAAAAAAAAGATCTACTTCATCTTCTATTTAAAAAAAAAAAAGAATATATGGCCAGGCGGTGGTGGTGCACGCCTTTAATCCCAGCAGAGGCAGAGGCAGGCGGATTTCTGAGTTCGAGGCCAGCCTGGTCTACAGAGTGAGTTCCAGGACAGCCAGGGCTACACAGAGAAACCCTGTCTCGAAAAACAAAAACAAAAAAAGAAAGAGAGAGAGAGAGAGAGAGAAACAAACAAACAAACAAAGATAAGAAAAGAAAAACAAAGGTCCAGGCATACAGCTCAGTCTGTAGAATGATTACCCCACACATAGGAAGCTCCTGGTTTGATCCTAGCACCACATAAACTAGGCGTGATGTCACATACTCGTGATCTGGGCATGTAGATGCAAGCTGGAAGATTATAAATTCAAGGTCAGCCTCAGCTAACTAGTGAGCTTGAGGCCAGCCTGGGACACAGAATACCAGAAAGAAAAGATAGGGGAGTGGGAAGTAACAGAAAGGGAAGGGGTGGTGAATTAAAGGTTGAACCACTTGTGTGTCTAACAAAGGTTAGGGACCCATTGTGGCACACAGGCTGTATAGAACATTCCAGAAGTACCAGGTTGAGTGGTGGGCAGCAGTGCCCAGGTAAACCAGGGATGCCAGGCTTAGAGATGAAAGTCCTATAAATTGGTAGGGCAATGCAGACTCCCTCAGATGTAGTAAGCCCAGGAGAGCCAAAGGAGAGAACTAGTCCTTTACAAACCCTAGGGTTTCCCAATAACGCTTTAGGGCAACCAGATGGATGAATCAGATAAGATGAATCAGAAAAGTAGTAAAAACTCACAGGAACCAGACACAGTGGCATACCTCTATAATCCAGCAGGAAGGTTGGGAATTCAAGGTCACCTTTGGCTTGACAGTGAATTTGAAAACAACCTGGGCTACATAAGAAGTAGTGTTGGTGCCATATTAGGCCAAAGGAGAAAAAGGCGCTGTAGACAGAACTGGAAATACAGAGTCTCTGGAGCCGAGCTAAGAAGAGCTATGAAGAAAAGAGACAGTGATGGTGCACACCTTTAGTCCCCGCGTTCGGGAGGCAGAGGCAGGGGGATCTATCTCTATGAATTTGAGGTTAACCAGGCTACAAAGCAAGTTCCAGAACCGCTGCCCAGAGAAACACTGTTTTAAAAACAACGGGGGAGGGGGTAGGGAAAGACAGGGAGGGGGAACTGTGGAGGCCAGAGAAGAGGTCTGAGGAGACAGGAAGATGGATGCCTCTTCCCCAGAGCTGGATAGGAATAGGGAGGGGCTTGGCGCTGATTCACATATAGGTGCAGGCAGGAAGCGGAGGAAACTCTGGCTTGGTGGCTCCTGGCTTTTAGCTTCTAAGTAGGAACAAGGCTAATCTCTTGAGAGTGGGTAAAGAGCTGCTGATAACCAAGAAGCTTCATAGGAAACGGATGCTGGGGAGGCCACTGGGGGAAATGAAAGAGGGGGCTGCCACTCGCAGGCCGGAGGGTGAAGTTCTTGGCAACACTAAAGACCCTGCATTCCTTACATGTTTTTGTGAGCAAATACCTGACAAAAGCCATTGGAGAGAGTGGGAGGAGCATCATAGTTTGAGGTGCTGCCTAGCGGGGTGGAGAGGCCATGCCAGCAAGCATGGCAGGCAGCTGGTCACACCATGCCCCCAGTCAGGAAGCAGAGGGTCAGAAGTTACTGCTCAGCTCTCTGTGATTCAACCTGTGACCCGTCAGCATTTAGAACATTTAGAACGGGTCTTCCTACCTCGGGTAATTCCATGAAGACACCCCTCACAACATACCCAGATGTTTGTCTCCTAGGTAATCCTTCCTCTTGTCAAACTGACAACCAGTATTAACCATCACAGGCCCTGGGGTTTGCATGAGCAGATCTGGGGGCTCCGGCCTGAAGAATACGGGGTCAGTGACTAACAGATGCTGAATGTGGGAGAACTTAGAACCACGTGGCTGAAAAGATGTGTCACTGGTTCTGTGTCACATGGTGAAGGAAGGGAACCCAACGAGCCAGAGCTGGGACAAACCAGATTTCCCGTTCATCCAGGGCCAGACGGTCACAGGCAAGTTCTGATCGGTGACAAGGTCAAGTGTGGCCACAGAAGCAGAGCACTTAACTTCTCAGGGGACTGGAGCCCTCTAGGTGACTCTGGCTCCGCTGTGCCTGAGGCCTAGAACAGACCCCAGCTGTCTTTTTCTTTTTTTTTTTTTAAATCTTTTTACTTATTTATTTATTATATATAAGTATACTGTAGCTGTCTTCAGACACTCCAGAAGAGGGAGTCAGATCTTGTTACGGATGGTTATGAGCCACCATGTGGTTGCTGGGATTTGAACTCCGGACCT
>NC_034603.1:73936233-73946867 GCF_900095145.1 Mus pahari
CCCCCCCCCCCCCCAGCTGTCTTTTCCATCTCATTTCATGGGAGCAGCGGCCCATGGTAGAGGTTGGGTGGGGAAGAGGTACCTCATAGCTAGCTGTCCTTCACAAAGAACAACCTGTTGCTAATCAGGAAGTCTGCCATCTGTCTCAAGAGATGAGCATTTGTGGGGAAGCTTTCTGAAGTGAGTCCTCAGACGATTGTAGACACCTCCTCACCAGGAAGCCAGATGGTCAAAAAAAGAATTTCTTTCTTTCTTTCTTTCTTTCTTTCTTTCTTTCTTTCTTTCTTTCTTTCTTTCTTTCTTTCTTTCTTTCTTTCTTTCTGGAAACAGGGTCTCTTGTCTCAACCAGCCTAGGCTGCTTTCAAACCTTCTATGTATAGGAAGATAACCTTGAACCTCTGGTCCTTCCTGCCTCCATCTCCCATGTGCTGGGATTACAGACAGGTACCACAGTGCTTGGCCTTAAAGCGCAATTCTGACTCCAGAGATTAGGGTGTGGGGTTCAGAAGCACAGCCTACCTATTCAGAGTGCTTTCTCCATCCCTGTCTCTCTTGACTTGAACCAAACATCACCCTTTGTACTGCAGCTATGGGGAGATTCAACAATACACTTAGTGATATCTGGATCCGAATAAACACAGAGGCAGGCTAGGCATGCCCTGTTTGCCTTTAACTTTTAAATGTTCACACCCCGACACAGCATGTCTAGAAGCAGAAAATGTCCGTTCTCCACCAGGTCATTCAACGGAACTGGGAATGGGAATGGCATCACTAACCCCCGCCACATGGCCATTTAATCCCTACTTGATTCAGAAAACAAACACGGAGATCATGTTTGGGAGAGAACTTAGACAAAGATTATGTTTGGATCTGTTTTGGCCAGAACTGCCTAGAGCTAACCGTGAGACAGAAGCACACACGTGAGCACATTATTGGGTGTGTGTACTCGGGAAGCACTCCTGAGGCCCAAGGGCTGGAGCAGGGATAGGAAGGGCAGAGTCACGCAAGATATGTTATTAGTGTGTGGCTGTATTCCTGGCTGCTTAGCTTCAGGGGAGCTGTCAGAGAAGCACCCCCTGGCACCCTCTGATTCGGAGGGACCTGAAGCACTAGCTCCCTGTCTTCTGCACTTATGGGGGGAGGGGAAGACTTAGCACAGGGGCCTCAACCCTGCTTGCAGGTTGCACTGGCTTGGCAGAGAGTAGCTTTCCACATCTGCTAAGCCAGTGTCAGCAGCGCATGGGACTAGACCGAGAGGTCCCACACGCACACTGGAGGCAAGGTATAGAGAGCCAATAGCAGCTGCCAGGGACATCACAGATCTGGACACTCCAGCGGTACCTGAAAGGTTTACAAGTGGACTCTGGCACTGAGACCATTGTGGGGGGGGGAAGAGAGAGACCTTTTGCTGCCCCAGATTTGGAGGGGGTTGGGGGAAGGCTATCATCTGATCATCTGAAGTATGAATATGTGTATGTGTGTGTGTGTGTGTGTGTGTGTGTGCATGTTGCCTTTGTATGCACAAGTGAACTAACAGTCATGGGGCTTTCAGAGAAACCATATACTGGAAATTCCAAAAATACCAACTCACAGAGGAGGAACCAAATCTACACCCCTCATCTCTAGCCCCACTCCCAGCCCCATCCTGCTGGGCGGGCGGCCTCCACCACCACAGCAGGAAATGGTCTGAGTTTTTCTGTTATGAATGCAATATCAGCGTCTATTATCAGCCCAGATGGGAGAAAAACACCCATTTTCTTCCAACCTATTCACAATAGCTAGCATCACTGTACTCCCCAGTGTGAGCTCTGAAACATCGTTTTACGATCGCTATTGTGGACACTCTATAAATCTCCTCTCTATTTAGAATGCAACCCTGTAGCACGGCGAACAGCAAGATTAGGTATAAGGCAAAGAAGGGCTTGGCGTGGCATAGGCCATAACCAATGCTCTCCACTTACCACTTGAGTTAGGGGACTTAGCTTTTCCGAGTCTTGGATTTGGCGTCTATGTAACAAAGCCAAGAGACACAGCCATTTCTCTGATAGTGGTTTTCTCTGTGGTCCTCTAGATGGTAAGTATAGTGGCTGGTCTCTGTGAAATGCCTGTAGCGGTTTAATGATGGACGCGCCACAGGGAGTACTGCGTAGCCTATGTAATCTTTCTCTGCCTTGGTGTGGTACCCAGCCTCCAAGTGACCCTCACTCTCTGCTCATTCCTGGCATTTCAGTCTTCTCTCAGGTGACCCAGTGCTGGTCTTTGTGGTAAACAGACTCAGAGTGACAGAGAAGACAGCACCTTTCGGGATCCTGCCTTGGTGCTTTGTATCTCTGGGGAAGCTGCCATGTTGTAACGCTACTCAAACAGGCCACAGAATGTCGTACACGTCGAGGAACAGAAGGCCCTTGCCAACAGGAGGGCCAGCTGGACAACTGGATAGATGGATGAGCCATGCTGGAAACTGATCTTTCAGCCCCAAGCAAGCTTTCAATCAAGGGCAGTCTTGGCTATACTTTTAAAAACAAAGTGTGGGGGCTGGTGAGATGGCTCAGTGGGTAAGAGCACTGACTGTTCTTCCGAAGGTCCTGAGTTCAAATCCCAGCAACCACATGGTGACTCACAACCACCCATAATGAGATCTGATGCCCTCTTCTGGTGTGTCTGAAGTCAGCTACAGTGTACTTATATATAATAATAAATAAACCTTTCCAAAAAAATCTTTAAAAAAAAAAACAAAGTGTGTGTGTGTGTGTGTGTGTGTGTGTGTGTGTTCGTGTTCCTTGATCATTTCCTGCATTCCTTATTTATTTATTTGAGACAGGGTCTCACATACTGTCTTGGCTGGCCTTGAACTCACTATGTAGACCAGGCTGGCCTTGAATGATTCACCCGCCTCTGCCTCCTGAGTGCTGGATGAAAGGTATATAGCACCACGATGTCTGGCTTCCCACCTTATTTTTTGAGATAGGTATTCTCTCTGAACCTGGAACTAGGTGATTGGCTACACTGGCCGTCCAGGAAACTTAGGGACCCTGCCATCTCCTTCCCCCAACTCCCTCCCCCCCACCCTCAGTGCTAGACTTACAGATCCATGCTTTAATGTGTGTTCTAGAGATCTGAATTCATCTTCATGTGTGTGCTGCCACATGGGCTGCTGACATAGAGGTGACAGGGACTGAATCCAGAGCCTCACGCAAGCCAAACAAGCCCTTTATCAAGTGAGCTACATCTCCAGTCCTATTTATCATAATTTTAAACCACTGAGTTTTGGGACCCTTCATGCACCAGCAGATACTTAATCTGCCTTATGGCTACCTTTAACCAATGGACTAAGGCAGAAGAAATATTTCAACACTTGGCCCAGGCCTCAGGAGGACCAAAGGTTTTACTTCTGGCTTCCCACCAGCTCTGTGTTGTAAGACGCCCACACCAAAAGGAGAAATCTGAAAAGGAAGTTAAATGCCCCAGCTCCAGATAGAATGCCCAGAGAGTTCCCAGCCAACAGTCAGCACCAATGCAGGAACCCTGGAGGTTTCCACTGCGTTGGACCCTGGATAACTGCAGCCTTAGCTGATGTGACATGGGACAGAACACACACGGTTGAACTCAGTCAACCCACAGCCACCTGGGGAAAACAAAGATAGCCAGGGTTTCAAGACACTGTTCCCCATCCTGTCCCCTCTTCCTTTTTCTGTGGGTCCTCACAGACCCCAGCAGCTGCTCCTTAGCAAGTACTCCTGAGGTTTCCTCCCGAAAGGCTTTGAGGCTTGGTTAGAAGTGGGCAGTTGAGGCCCTCCACCTTACAGGTGACACCTGCTCGTTTTAGCCAGAGGGAACTAGAAGTAGTCCCAACAGCTCCCTGGGACACACAGGCAAAGAGCGGAGCAGATGTTGTGTGCCATTTGTCTTAGTCAGGGTCACTGTTGCCTTGATAAAACACACCAGGGCCAAAGCTAGCTGAGGAGGGTGGGGTTCGTTGTCCATCACTGAAGGAAGTCACGACACAGGAACTCAAACAGGGCAGGGACCTGGAGGCAGGAGCTGATGCAGAGACCACGGAGGGGCGCTGCTTACTGGCTTGCTCCTCATGGCTTGCTCAGCCTGCTTTCTTATAGAACCCAGGACCACCAGCCCAGGGATGGCACCACCCACAGTGGGCTGGGCCCTCTCCCAACAATCACTAATTGAGAAAACTGCCCTACCTATAGTCAGATCTTATGGAGGGATTTTTCTCAGTTGAGGGTCCCTCTGCTTCAATGACTCTAGTGTGTTGCAGGTTGACATTAACTAGGCAGCACATCACGGAAAGGCCAAGCCCTGTGGTTATTGGTTACTGTAGTCCTGCCTATTGGTTAGAAGATGACTAGCCTGTCACAGTACCAGGGGCCTGAGCTAAGTTTAACACAGGGTTGTGGTCCCTGTTTCTGGGAAAATCTCAGCTGCTGGTTTATGAAGTTCTTCTGTTCACCAAAGAGCCTCCACTTAATCTTACCAGCAGAGCCTACAGCCATGGGTGAGGCGAGATCCCTAGGATTCCCACTAAAAAACCTGAACTCATCAAAGCCAAGCCTGGGCGGGGCAGCACACGCCTTTAATCCCAGCACTCGGGAGGCAGAGGCAGGCCATGGGTGAGGCGAGATCCCTAGGATTCCCACTAAAAAAACTTGAACTCATCAAAGCCAAGAAGCTATGGCTCCTGGACACAAGTCCAGCTAACTGGTGAACCTGGCTTTCCCTCCTGATCCCAGCTTTTGGTCCTACCCGTCTTGTCTCCCTCAGGCATCACACTGAGCACTTGTAGAAGTGGCCCATTTAAGTTGCTATGGGCAACAGCCGCTGACCCTCCCTGACTCTGCGCCATCGTCTCTACACCATCATCATGAGTAGTAAAGTCATGTCTATTAAGCTAGGAAGGCCCGACTTCAAAGCTATCCAGTTTCCAGAGGTCGGAGGGCATGATGTCCCTTATGGATCCACGCTAGGGATGCAGCAGGACATGATTGGCTCTCCCAGGACACCACCTAGTGGGAAGCACCAGTCTTTATTCTGGCTTTTATTCTCCTTCAGTTGTTGTTTCTATTATTGCTCTGTGTGTGTGTGTGTGTGTGTGTGTGTGTGTGTGTGTGCGCGCGCGCGCGTGCATGTGTGTGTGTGTGTGTGTGTGTGTCTGTGTTTGTCGCACCTGTGGAGGTCAGAAGGTTCCGGATTGTTTGGCAAGTGAATTTATCAGTTCAGCCAGCTCCCCACTCCGCTTTCCCTCTGCCTTTCTTCTATTGTATTTCCTTGCTCTCACCTTTCAAAACCCACTTCTGGAAGAGCCTGACAAAGGGGCAATTCTCCTTGGCCTTTGTAAAATAAAGGCTGCTTTGACTCAGGAATCTCAAATAAAAGCCAATTACATCTCTAACCCCCACTCTTTGTAATTTTATCTCTTGATATATCCACTGGCACCTTCCAACTCCTCTGGGACTCTCTGACTTGGCCTGGTCTCTCTCTCTCTCTCTCTCTCTCTCTCTCTCTCTCTCTCTCTCTCTCTCTCTAAACTAAAGCCTTTCCCCATCTGGACCCTGTGAGAGTGAGTTCCCCCTTCCATTCTCTTCTTGTGGTCTCTATGGGGTGTGTGGGCCACAGCTTGCTTTTCCCACCCTCTACTGCCAGATTGTGAGCTCTGAGTGTGTCGCTGCGTGTCTCCTCCACAGTTGGGGGAGTGCCTGGTATTGTGAGGGCCCAGGAATACAAGGTGAAGAGGGAATTAGTGAAAAGCACATCTAACATGTCTTTTTTCTTTCATTCACTTGTTCTTCCTTCCTTTATTTCTATATTCCTATTATTATTATTATTATTATTATAAAGATTTATTTTTATATATTTTATTTTATTTATTTCATGTATGTGGGTACACCAGAAGAGGGCACTGGATGCCCATTACAAGTGGTTGTGAGCCACCATGTGGTTGCTGGGAATTGAACTCAGGACCTCTAGAAGAACAGTCATTGCTCTTAACCATTAAGCCATCTCTCCAGCCTGACTTGGCCTTGTCTCTCCAGGCTGGTGACAGGTCCTGAATCGGCAGAAGTGGGTCATGAGATAACCACTGTATCACAGAACAAAATCCCCACAGCCCTGCTCTCTTTGTGGAGATATGAACCACATTGGGCTGGAGAGATGACTGCTCTTCCAGAGGTCCTGAGTTCAATTCCCAGCAACCACATGGTGGCTCACAACCATCTAGAATGACTGGAGTGAGCGTGGTCAGAGCAAGAAAGAAAAAAGGAAAGAAAGAAAGAAAGAAAGAAAGAAAGAAAGAAAGAAAGAAAGAAAGAAAGAAAGAAAGAAAGAGAAATGAACCACATGACAGTGGTGCCCACCTATGATCTCAACAGAGGCAGGAGATTCAGGGCTAGCCTGGGGGTTGGGGATTTAGCTCAGTGGTAGAGACCTTGTCTAGCAAGCACAAGGCCCTGGGTTCGGTTCTCAGCTCTAAGGAAAAAAAAAAAAGAAAAAAGAAAAAATAACAAAGGCTAGCCTGGTCTACAGAGTGAGTTCCAGGGCAGCCAGGGCTACACAGAGAAAGTCTGTCTCAAACAAACAAACAAAACAAACAGACAAAGAGGGTGATTTGAGGAGAGAGAGGACGGCTTGTGCCCCTTTCCCTTTCCCTTCTCTCCTGTCCACCATTGCTGTTTTAACAATGTTTGGGCAACACGGGGGGGGGGGGGGAATCTGAGTGTCAATAAAACAAACAAAACCGGAGAGAACTTGGCATCCACAGAGCTCCTACCTGTCCATGCGGAACAGGGAATAGACCACCGTGCTGGGGGCGGCCCATGACTGATTCCTCGTTGCTTTGAAGGGCGAGACAGCCAGGGGCCTGCAGGGTGTTACTCCAGGTTCTCATGGAGCTGGGTTCAAACTGCAGGGACCTTTCCAAGACCTAGCTACCAAACTCGTGTGTGTGTGTGTGTGTGTGTGTGTGTGTGTGTGTGTGTGTGTCTCGGTGATAACTCTGTTTCATCTTGGTGCTCACGAAGACCACCCTGGGAGACAACGTGGGACCTCCTACCTTCTCTTGCCCTCAGGAGGCCAAGCCTTTGTGTGCGACGGCCCCTCCCCCTGCCGCCAGGCCAGGCTTATGGTCTTTGTCCTCTAAGGATGAACTCTAGCCTGTCGCCTGGGTAACCCTTTCCTTCGGCCTTTGGTTGTAAGTTGAGCGTGGCCTAAGTAGCTCTGCTCCTCTCCTTGCTGTGATCTCTGCATCTCCTTTGTGGCCCTTGCTGAGAGGGATTCAAGTCATTGCAGGTGTCCCCAACCCAGGTCCTTGACTTCCAGAGGATCAGGGACCAGCTCTTGTCCTTGTCCTTGCCCAAGGCCAGGATGCCACAGCCCCTATAAACACTTGTTACTGACAGAATGGGGGTCTTCACACAGCTGCGTTCTCTTCAGAGACAATGGTACACGTCTATAAGCATCAAGAACATCATGCTAGGTCACCTACAGTGTGGCTCTCAGTGCACTTTGGTCCATGGTCACAGGAGTATCCCAAAGGCCTTATTAATCTTAGGTGATGAACACGTGACTGAGCATCCACCCCCCCCCAACTCCACCCGTGTGTGTGTGTGTGTGTGTGTGTGTGTGTGTGTGTGTGTGTGTGTATCCCACTCTCTCCAAAGCTAGTCTACGTCTACTCTAACCCTTTCTGGAAAACTGTCTCTGTCCCTCAGAGACCAGCTGGCCCAGTGTTTTAGGCCAGTTCTTCAAAATCCCAGCACCTGCCTTCCGGCATGTCACCTGAGGGAGGTGGCAGCCCAGGAGGAACACGCACCTGGATTCTCCTTGGTAACTCTACCCTCTTGGGAATCTTCCTGGTCACCTTGTCTGTGTACAGGCCAAGCTGGGAGTGGTGTGGTTAACCATGCCAAGCTGAGGAAGGGAAACCTGAGGCTCCCAGAAGCCAGTGCCCTCAGGGGGGACAGCAGCTGCCTCTGCAGCCTGTTGACATCGCTAGTCTAATATTGCTATCCAGAAATATATATATATATATATATATATATATATATATATATATNTTTTTTTGGTTTTTCGAGACAGGGTTTCTCTGTATAGCCCTGGCTGTCCTGGAACTCACTCTGTAGACCAGGCTGGCCTCAAACTCAGAAATCCGCCTGTCTCTGCCTCCCAAATGCTGGGATTAAAGGCATGCACCACCATGCCCGGCTTGCTATCCAGAAATGTTGACATAGGTGTTCAGACAGAGCTTGGGACTCTATGACTGACGGAAGCTTAGTGGGCTTGGGGGCCTGGGAGTTCTCAGATGATGTCTGTGAAATGAAGAAAGCATCAGTAAAAACCTTGTAGCACTGAAGTAAAGATGACCTACGGTCTCTGTTTACCTTTAGTCATAAGTATTTGTGGACCCCCATCTGTGGTGGTTAGAATATGCTTGGCCCACCGGAAGTGGCACTACTAGGAGGCGCGTCTTTATTGGAGGAGGTGTGGCCTTGTTAGAAGAAGTGTGTCACTGCAGAGGTGGGATTTTGAGGTCTCCAACATACGCTCATGTTTGGCCCATGTGACTTAGAGTCTCCTCTTGGGGCCTGGGGAAGTCTCTTTGTACTGCCTGCAGATCAATATGCAGAAATCTCTGCTTCTCCAGCACCATGTCTGCCTGCACGCTGCCCTGCTTCCTACCACGCTGAAATGGACTGAACCTCTGAAGCTACAAGCCAGCCTCAATTAAGGATTTGCCTTTATAAGAGTTGCATTGGTCACGGTGTCTCCTCACCGTGGGAATCTGACCCAGGTTCTCTGGAAGAGCAGCCAAGGCTCTTAACCACTGAGCCATCTCTCCAGCCCCTGGAGCTGAATCTTTTTAAAGTTATGTAGATGTTGCTGAAGCTACAGCTCAGTGGTAGAACACTTAGCTAGGATATATAAGGGTCTGCTCTGACCTTCCGCATTGAAACAAATAAGTAAATACACTCTGTTATGGCTTAAACATATGTGTCATTTCCAAGGTCCCTTGCTCTTCCGTGGAACAGTACCAAGCTTTGAGACCTTCAGGTGAGGATGTCACGAGGCCCCATCCCGATGGACAGGATTAGTGTCCTTACCCAGGGGTTTGAGGCAGCTGCTTATAGGTCCTCACTGCTGAACCTGCCTGCTTTCCTGGGTTCTAACTCAAGAAGCCCTAAACATGCTCCATGCTCGCCTTGACGTCCTCGAGACCTCTCTTTCTCTGATGCACCTCCACCCAGCCAGCTGCTTGCTGACCTCCGTCCGTTCATTTATGAACAAGCTGGCTTTCTCCAACCCTGCCATGGCTTCCTCTCTTCCTTTCTCCAGCCTCCCTCTCCTCAGCCTGCTGAGGTTTACAGCTTGCTGCCCCACCCCCATCCCCATTGTTTGCTCTCAAACTGTCCTCAAGATAAGGGGGGAGAAAAATGTTTTGAGGAAGCTTATCACATTTATTCCTTCAACTATGACTTCTTCTTAAGGTTGCCACAATATGGTCCCTGCCCCCTCCCCGCCCCCTTTTTTTTTTTTTTTTTTTTTTCACTAAGCTGAGGATTAAACCCAGGGTCTTACATGTTAGACAGATACTCTAGTGCTGACCTGCAGTGTCCCTAGCCCAAGGTGCCATCTTGCAAGAAGAAAGTGAGCCCTCATCAGACCCCAAGCCAAGAGCGCTTGGTTTCAAATTGCTAGACTTCCCAGAACAGAGTGACATCATCTGTCAGCACCGCCCCCCCACCCACTCCCCATTCCCAGTCTAAACCATTTATTGTGCCAAGCAAGCAGTCCAAGACAGCGTCCTGAGAAAGTACCCGTGGGTGTAGCTGAAATGCAGGGTACAAGCCACCTCCTCACAGTGCCCCAGGGCACCCAGGCACAAGTCCCTTGTCAAGGACAACCTGTGCCTCCTTCAGAAGCTTTCCCTAGGGAAGCACGGGGACTCTGGAGTCAGCAGGAAGTGGCATAGCAGGGTTTCCTGCAGCAGGGAAGGTTAAAATACTCAGGTGTTTCTGGCGACCCGGAACTGAACCAAACTGGTCACTAAACTAAAGTCTGGGGCGTGAGGGTGGGGGGTGGCCACCACACCACTACCCTCAGCTATTCTATTTCCTCTCTCTCTCTCTCTCTCTCTCTCTCTCTGAGACAGAAACTCCTGATCCTCCAGTTTCCACCTCAGAAGTACTGAGATTGCAGAGCCTCTTGTGGAAGATTCGTCGATATAAAGATGATGGGCCAATGAACTGAGGCAGAATTAGAAGGTGGGACATCCAGAAGAAGGGGGAGGGGGAGGGAACGGGGAGGGAGAGGGAGAGGATGCTGAGGGAGAGACAGGCACAGGAGGTAGAGATTTAGCCACTCAGAGGAAGGAAGATGGTTGCACATAACTGAGGACCAGGTAACCAACCAGCCATGTGGCAGAACTTAGAACGGACTAGGTTATGAGCCAGACAGTCAGGGAATTATCGAAAGCATTTGGCCTAGGCATTTATTCATATGTAAGAAATCTCTGAGTCATTATTTTAGAGTACAGAAGTGTGGGGAGCCGCCCTCACATTCGCCATTACAAGATAGCGCTGATGTCCTGTGCTCTAACAAACAAACAAGGCAGCTGCGCATGTGCT
>NC_034603.1:73951653-73954159 GCF_900095145.1 Mus pahari
CTGTTGGAAGCTTATGCTCTCCCTCTCAAGAGCATTAAAGCGTTGCTGCAGAAGGATCCTGTTTGTGTGCCGCGTCGTTTCTTGCTGGCGAGAAGGTAGCGCGGGACACAGAAGTGGCTGGGTGGAAAGTCCAAGATTACACCTTGATTGTGTGTGTGTGTGTGTGTGTGTGTGTGTGTGTGTGTGTTGAAACAGGTTCTTATTAGCCTTGGCTAGCCTGTAGCTCACTAGGTAGACCAGGCTAGCCTCAAACATACCTTTTTGCCTCTACTTCCTGAGTGCTAGGATTAAAAGTATGTAACACACACACACACACACACACACACACACACACAAAGTATGTATCACCATGCCCAGAAATTTGTTTGTCTGTTTGTGAATTCACCAGACTCTAGTGAGCAGGTGACCTTTGACTTTTCCCAGACTGCGTGCCCTGCCCCCTAGCACTGTGGTAGGTATGATAAGAGTGAGGAAATGTCCTTGCTTTTTAAATGTACTTTAAAAATTTTTAAAAACAGTTGGGTGTGGTGGCCCCTATAATCCCAGCACCCCAGAGGAAGAAGATGGCAAATGGGAAGCCAGCTTGAGATATGTTCTCTGTCTGCATATAGAGACTCAGTCTCAACCAGGGATGGAGGCTTTTGCCTGCAGTTCCAACACTTGGAATCTAAAGGTAGGAGGATCAGGAGTTTAAGGCCAGTTTAGGTTACACACTGGGTTTAAGGTCAGTCTGGGCTACATGCAAGGGAAGGAAGGGAGGGAGGGAGGGAGAAAGGAAGGAGGGAGGGAGGGAGGGAGGGAGAGGAAAGAGTAGAGGGAAGGTGTCTTAGGGTTTCCATTGCTATGAAGAGACACCATGATCAAGGCAACTCTTATAAAAGACAATATTACATTGGAGGTGGCTTACGGGTTCTGAGATTCAGTCCATTATCATCATGGTGGGAAGCATGGCAGCATCCAGGCAGTCATGGGGCTGGAGAAGGAGCTGAGGGTTCTACATCTTGATCAGAAGGCAGCAAGGAGAGACGGGGGAGCTAGGAGGAAGGTCTCAAAGGCCAACCCCACAGTTACAGGCTTCCTCCAATAAGGCCATACCTCCTAATAATGCCACTCCCTGGGCCAAGCAAGTTCAAACCACCACAGAAGGGAAAGCGGAGAGGAGGGAGGCAGGGAGGGGGGAAGAATGGAGGGGTGGGTTTGCCTTTTTGTACTTATTCCTTGCTGGTAAGTACATCTACTTTCTTTTTTTTTTTTTTTTTTTTTTTTTTTTTGGTTTTTCAAGACAGGTTTTCTCTGTGTAGCCTTGGCTGTCCTGGAACTCACTTTGTAGACCAGGCTGGCCTCGAACTAAGAAATCCGCCTGCCTCTGCCTCCCGAGTGCTGGGATTAAAGGCATGCGCCACCACGCCCGGCTGCACATCTACTTTCTTGCTGCTGCTGCCATTCTTCATGGACAGTGGAACCCTTCAGCCTTCCAACATGTACTAGAGACCACGGATTCTCCTGGGATGCTCTAGGCCTTCAGTACCAGACTAGGGCTGAAACATCCAGCTTCTTTACCAAGGTCTCAGCCTCTCCAACAAACAGGTACCCCACTGTTGGATCACCCATCCCATACATGTAATTCAGGCTAATAAATCCCTCTGAAATAGTCACTCCAACAGCTCTGGTCCTGCAGAGACCCCCTCACTGATGCAACAGAACACACCTGCCATGTAAACTAATTAACAACTGTTAAATGCAACAGCGTGAAAAACAATCTCAAACACATTGTGTGGCAAATGAAAGAAGCCAGATGCTGCTGCCTCCGTGAGATATCACACATACATGAAATCTCGGGGCTGGAGCTAGGGCTGAGAGGCATGGATGAAGGGATGTAAGAGTGTTAGAAATATTCCCAGTGTTGTCGTAAAAGCTGTGTGACTCTAAAGGGAAACTCGATTTGGCAGTTGTCAGGTCCAGCTCCTGGTGGTTGGAGGAAAAGCCAGCGTGTGAAGCTGGTTCCTCTCTCCCAAAGGAGTCACATCCTTGGCACTGGCTGAGGGGACAAACGGCTTTCTGCAGATCATCAAAGCACATGTAGGAGCCGGGCGGGCATGGTGGTGCATGCCTTTAATCCCAGCACTCAGGAGGCAGAGGCAGGCGGATTTCTGACTTTGAGGCCAGCCTGGTCTACAGAGTGAGTTCCAGGACAGCCAGGGCTACACAGAGAAACCCTGCCTCGAAAAAACAAAACAAACAAACAAACAAGCAAAAAAGCGCATGTAGCCCTCTAGGCTCTCTCTGTATCACAGTACCAGACTCTTCTTACCTCCTCCCCAGCATAACGAGCTCCAGCTCAGATTCCCTCCCTCCTCATAACCCTGCTGTGCCCCTTCTATGGATGTCTCCTCCTCCTCCTCCTCCTCCTCCTTCTCCTCCTTCTTCTTCTTCTTCCTTCTTCTTCTTCTTCTTCTTCTTCTTCTTCTTCTTCTTCTTCTTCTTCTTCTTCTTCTTCTTCTTCTTC
>NC_034603.1:73955207-73959499 GCF_900095145.1 Mus pahari
CACTCAGCAGTTAAGAGCATGTACTGCCATTGGAGAGGATCCAGGGTTGATTCCCAGTGCCTGCATGGCACCTTACAACTGCTTGTAACTCTAGTTCCTGGGGATCCAATGTCCTCTCCTGGCTCCCTAGGAACTGATGTGGTGTACAGGAACTCATACAACATATACATATTAAAATAAAAAAAGCTAGGCAGTGGCGCATACATGCCTTTAATCCCAGCACTCAGGAGGCAGAGTCAGGAGGATCTCTGTGAGTTCAAGGCCAGCCTGGACTACAGAGCAAGTTCCAGGACAGCTGGAGCTATAGGGAGTATAGAGAGGGGTTGGGGATTTAGTTCAGTGGTAGAGCCCTGGGTTCAGTCCTCAGCTCTGGAGAGAGAGAGAGAGAGAGAGAGCCTGGTGGACTACTCCAGTAAATGGGAGGATGCCTAGAGCTCATGTTCAGTGAGAGACCATGTTTTAAAAACACACAGGGGTCTGGAGAGATGGTTTGACTGTTAGGGGCATTCACTACTCTTCCAGAAGACCAAAGTGAGGTTCCTAGTGCCCGTGTCAGATAGCTCACAATCCTCAGTACCTCCAGCTCCAGTAATCCAATGTCTCCAGCCTCCACGGGCGCCTCCAGCCTCCACGGGCGCCTGTATTCACGTGTACATTCCCCCATGCAGGCACACACACCTACCCACAATAAAAACAATAAAAATAAATCTGAAAATATACATATTGGCAACCGGGCAGGCGGTGGTGGCACATGGATCTCTAAGTTCAAGGCCAGCCTGCTCTATAAAACGAGTTCCAGAACAGCCAGGCCTTACATAACAGGGCCTATAAGACCTTGGTTTTTAGCTGACAGACACAGGGGCTGCTTAAGTCTGTTTATTAGTCAGTGACCTTCCAAGGGAGAGCTCTCAATCTGTTCTCTGGAAAGCCAAGTATGAGGCAGGGGAGGAAATCTTCTCCTGGGATGCGGAGAAGATGGAATTAAAGACATTAATTACACGTGTTTGGCTTTGGAGATGCTGTGCGTGGCCTTCGACAGGCATCCTAGAGCACTGACAAGGCTTCTGTGAGTTATCTTTGAAGAGAAAAGAAGAAGCAGATTCAGAATGGGGTGGGGGATGGGGGGGATTGGGGAGGGGAGGGGGAGACAGAGCACCAGTTAGACTGGTGGTGACAAGAGGAATAATCTGTGGGTTTTGATTGTCTTAGGGACCGGAACTCAAGTCCTTCAAACTGGCCTTGAACTTACTATGTAGCTGAGGGTGGCCCTGAACTCCTGACCCTCCTGCTTCTACCTCCCATATTCTAGGATCACAGCCTTGTGCCTCTATACTCGAATTCGTTTGTTTGAGGCAGGTTCTTATGTCGTTCAAGCTGGCCTTGCACTAACTATGTAGCTGAGGGTGGTCCTGAACTTCTGACCTCCCTGCTCAGCCTCCCTTGTTCTAGTGTGTGTTTCTATCAGCTAGAGTGGAAGACCCTGTAGCTCACAGAGCCTACTTCCCCTCAGCAGTGGCAAGAATGGGTTCCAAACACTGCTGTGTCTCCAAACTAACCAAAATTAATAGCAAGTTCTGAGATGGACATGATACTGGAATAAAATTGTAATCGGGTTTTTGTTGGTTGGTTGGTGTTGTTTTGATTTGCTTGAAACAGGGTCGCCCCTCTCTGGGTCTCTCCTCTCTCTGTAGTTCCGGCTGTTCTAGAACTTGCTTTAGAGTCCAGGCTGGTTTCAAACTCAGAGATCTGTTTGGATTAAAGGTCTGTGCCACCCCTGCTCAGGTGTGAGTGTTCTTGTAAGAGAGATGCTTCAAGACAAATGCACACGGAAAAGGCAGCGTTCAGACAGCCAAAAGGCGCTAGACTCTCGACTGGGGACTGGCTCAGCCAGCTCAGCCAGCTCTGTTTAATGCTCTTCCAGAAGATCCAAGTTTGGTTCCCATTGCCTACATGGGGCAGCTCAAAGCCACTTGGAGCTCTAACCTCCGGAGATGGACTGCTTTTCCATACACTGTGAGCACCTGCCTTCCCACAAGCACATACCCACAGGCAGACATGCACATATACAAATAGTGTTTACAGAGGCTATACAAAGAAACCCTGTGGGGGGGAGGGAGGGGACTGCTTGAGGCCTGGAGAGGTGGCTCAGCGGGTAAGAGCACTGACTGCTCTTCCGGAGGTCATGAATTCAAATTCCAGCAACCACAAGGTGGCTCACAACCATCTGTAATGGGATTTGGTGCCCTCTTCTGGTGTGACTGAAGACATCTACAGTGTACTCATAAATGAAATAAATAAATACATCTTTTTTTTTTTTCTTTTTTTTTTTTTAAGCTGCTGGTCCTGAGCAAAGTAAACTGGTATAATCCTGTAATCCCAGCACTCAGAAGGCAGAGGCGAACTCTATGAGGTCAAGGCCAGCCTGGTCTACAGAGTGAGTTCCAGGACAGCCAGGGCTCTGTTACACAGAAAAGCCTTGTCTTGAAATAAACTAAAATTAAATAATAAATAAATAAATAAGGATATCTTAACTAGAAGAAGATGGCTCTATCTTGTCTTTCCTGGGTCGTTGGAGGATGGAAATTACCTCACACAAAATGTCAGGAGACATTCTCTTGTTTTCAATACTCATAAAGACGTGCTGACGCCACTCAGCTGGAGAACACCGAAGTTCCATCACTCAGGTCACTCAGGTCCATTCAAAGACAACACAGTCCTTCTCGGCCTGGAGCCACAGCAGGGGAATGACAGCCAGCCCTCCACTCACTGGAACACACACTGGAGCTTCCAGGAGAGAGGCCAGTGACTAATTCTCTCAATTACAATGTATTCTTCCTCCTTTTGTTCTTACAGGTCAGAGGAAAGACATAATAAAACTCCTTAAGTCCGGCAGAGAAAAACAACACAAAATCCTATTTGAAAATGGAAGTTGCCTTTAATCCCAGCACTCGGGAGGCAGAGGCAGGCAGATTTCTGAGTTCGAGGCCAGCCTGGTCTACAAAGTGAGTTCCAGGATAGCCAGGGCTATGCAGAGAAACCCTGTCTCGAAAAAAACAAAAACAAAACAAAACAAAACAAAACAAAACAAAAAAACAGAAAATGGAAGTTATCTTTCTGCCTACAGTTCTAAGAAAAAGAAACAAACCAGGACATTCTCAATAAACATTTAGAGCTGTCCCAAGTCAGCGCCAGAGAACGCGGGTTGGAAAGAGGGCCTAGAGGAACTGTTTGGCTCCGTGGGGTGCCGCTCTGCCTGGATTTTGGGCTCTGGCTAATCCCCTCCCCACCCCACCCTGGCACTTCAGCCAGTGCTACCAGTTGCAGAGCTCTCTCTCTCACAGCGTGGGGCCTCCACAGCACCTCCAGTGTCTGACCTGTCAAGCCAGCTGACTGAGCTGCAGACTGTAGCTTCCTGACCTCCAACCCTGAACTTGGCCGAGTCCCTTCAGGTTACAGAGTTTTGTTTGTTTGTTTGTTTTTGAGACAGGGTCTCACTATGTAGCTCTAGCTGGTCCTGCAACTTACTATGTAGACCAGGCTGGCCTCAAAGTCACAGAGATCTGACTGCCTCTGCCTCCCAGTGCTAAGGTTAAAGAGAAAGTTATAATGAACTTAGACGTGTGTGTGTGTGTGTGTGTGTGTGTGTGTGTGTGTGTGTGTTCAGAGACAGAGAGAAAGAGACAGACACAGAGATACAGAGAAACTTAATGGCCCATATTGTTTTAAGGGGCAGGGTTCAGGTGATAACCAATAGTTTTGTACAATAACCAAGATCTTCAATTCATAAATCTTCCCTTTTGGTATGTTTTATAAAAGGCAGTATGACACAGCAGGAGGGAGAGCCTGAACTGGGCCCAGGCTGAGGCATCCCCTTCAGAACATCACCTGTGGGACAGGTCTAGTATAAAAGGAAGTATATTTGGCATCTGGGAAGGGGGGTGAAGACAGAGAAAAAAAAAAGGGGACAGAGAAGGACAGAAAAAGAAGGGGAGAGGCCAGCCAGGAACAAGTGGGAAGATGGGAAGAAGATGGGGAAGGAGGGAGGGAGGGAGGAAAAAGGAAGGAGAGAGGGAGAGGGGAAGGGGGAGGGGAGGGTGGAGGGAGAGGGGCAAGGGGAGGGGGAGGGAGAGAGGATGGACAGTTCTGTCCTAAGCCAGGATGTTGCTGGGTAACTGTTGGGTGAAGCTGAGAGGAAAAGGTAACAACTTTGCCTTGAGACAGGGTTTTTTTGTTTGTTTGTTTTGTTTTGAAACAGGGTTTCTCTGTATAGCCCTGACTGTCCTGGAACTCAC
>NC_034603.1:73960249-73962119 GCF_900095145.1 Mus pahari
GATGGAGTCACTGTGTGTGTGTGTGTGTGAGAGAGAGAGAGAGAGAGAGAGAGAGAGAGAGAGAGAAGAGAAGAGAGAGAGAGGTTTCCTAGTTCTTGGCACCAACTGTGCCTGCATCTTCCCAAGAACAACTGTGGCACATCCCTCTCTGCCATCAGCTTCGCGGGACACTCAGAGCCCCCCCCCCCCAATTATGACCACTTTGGGCAGAAAAGATTACAAGAATAGTCACTATTAAATGTGAGAGAAAAATTGCCTAGCTGAGAGCTTTTGAAAGAGGGGCATTTAGCGAGCTTTTGACGCCTAATTAGTGTTTAATCAATCCAGGAACACGGAGACTGGTTATTTGCCTGCTGCAGAGGCTGGGAATTGCAATGCATGGCTGGTAATTTTGCCAGTGTTGGGAGTGCCTTTCATAGGCTTTTCCAGGCTTCCTTCCCACTCTAGCTGAAGCCTGTAAAGTTCCTCCCCCCATACACTTATCTAAGGAGCAGCCCCCTCAGTTAACTGCAACTTAGCAGAGAGAATCACAAGGCAAGCAGGGACTGGCTGGCTGCCACGGTGCTGCCCAAAGTTCCAGGTGTTTAGCTGCCACCTGTCTTGCTCCTTCCTCTTCCTCTATCAGTGGCAAGCAAGGTGTCCCTGGTTTCATTTCCAGAAGTTTGCATCCACCGCAGGGCTGGAATACCGCTCCGTGGGAGGTCCTGTGCTTAGCAGATACAGGTCCTGGGTTTGTAGCGCAGTGGTTGGATGAGCCTGCCCTGGAGGGAGAAGTCTCCGCTAGGCAGCTCATTCTTATTTTCGTTTTGTTTTTGAGACAGGTTCCCTCTGTGTAGCCCTGGCTGTCCTGGAAGTCACTCTGTACACTAGGCAGGCCTTGAACTCAGAGGTCTGTCTGCCTCCACCTCCTGAATGCTGGGATTAAAGGCGTGCGCCACCAACCACTGGCTGGCAGTTTCTTGTTTGCTGGTTTTTTATTTGTTTTTTCCAGAATGGAAAAGACTGCAAGTCTCCGCTCTGCTCCAGGAGTAGAGAACCTCCTAGAGCTACAGACTGGACAAGGAGAAGTTTCTAGAAGGAGAGAGAACAGTGTCATAACTAAACCCAAGGGAGGATAAACCTCACTCCCACGTCCAGTATGCTCATAATGACCCACCCTTGACTAAGGGACTGAACAAAGTCCATGACAGGGTTAAGGGGAAGGTTTCTATTGCAGACAGGAGGGAGAAAACAGTAGAGGAGGAGGAGGGGGAAAAGGGATGGGGAGGAGAGAGAGAGAGAGAGACAGAGAGAGAGAGACAGAGAGACAGAGACAGAGAGAGAGAGAGACAGAGAGAACAGGGAGGAGGAAGACAGAGAGGAAGTCTGAGAGCATAACCAAAATAGCGGGTTCTAAGGAGAAGGCTTAGGGACAGACGCAGGAGAGCTGGAGGGTGGTTAGGGTAGGGGAGGAGGTGAAAAGGGCTAGCAAGCTATCGGGGCTTTAAAATGTGTGACTAGGGGCTGGTGAGATGGCTTAGCAGGTAAGAGCACACTGACTGTTCTGAAGGTCTTGAGTTCAAATCCCAGCAACCACATGGTGGCTCACAACCATCTGTAATGGGATCTGACGCCCTCTTCTGGTGTGTCAGAAGTCAGCTACAGTGTACTTATGTATAATAATAAATAAATCTTTAAAAAAAAAATGTGTGACTAGAGCCTGGAGGCCAGTGTGTGCTTTGGTGCTGACGGCCACATAGATAGCCGTTTTCTGGAAAGCAAAAGGTCATTTTGGGTTTATGTGAGCGTCTGTGTGGTGAGCCCTTTCCAAGGTGTCTGGGCCACTACAAGTCTTAGCTAGGGTTTCTTTTTTCTTTTTCTTTTTTTTTTT
>NC_034603.1:73962187-73970094 GCF_900095145.1 Mus pahari
TCGAGACAGGGTTTCTCTGTGTAGCCCTGGCTGTCCTGGAACTCACTCTGTAGACCAGGCTGGCCTCAAACTCAGAAATTCACCTGCCTCTGCCTCCCAAGTGCTGAGATTAAAGGCATGCGCCACCACGCCCAGCCTTAGCTAGGGTTTTTATTGATGTGATAAAACACCATGACCCAAAGCAGCAAAGGGTGGACACATTTCAGCTTACAATGCTCAGGCCACACTCCATCTCTGAGGGACATCAGGACAGGAACTCAAGGCAGGAACCTACAGGCAGGAGCTGATGCAGAAAGCCCAAGAGGAATGGTGCTTACTGGCTTACTCTCTGTGGGCTTTTCAGTCTGGTTCCTTACACCACCCAGGACCACCTGCCCAGGGATGGCACTGCCTATAGGAATCACCAGTCAAGAAAATGCCCCACAGACTTGCCTAAAGGCCAATCGTATGGAGGCATTCTTCTTAGTTAAGATTCCCTCTTCCTACATGACCCTAGCTTGTGTCAAGTTGATGTAAAAACAGCCTCACCCATCTGAGATACTCAAAACCAAGTGCAAGCCAGATGTGGTGGTACATCCCAGCACCCGGGAGGCAGAGGCAGGCCGATCTCTGAATTCTCCATGTCTCAAGGCCAGCCTGGTCTACCTGGAGAGTACCAGGCCAGCCAGAGCTACATAGTGAGATCCTGTCGCAAATAACAAAAGTAGCACACCTACCTGCCAACATGTTCTTTGGTGTAGTTCCTCCATCCCTAATACTCAGGGTTAGCACCTATTACTAAGTGCCTTAAAAACAAAACAAGACAAAATTAATTAATTAATTAATTAATTTAAAAACTCAATGTAGCCCAGGCTAGCCTTAAAGTTGCTACGTGACTGAGGCTGGTATTAAGTTCCTGATCCTCCTGTCTATCTCCAGTTCCCAAGTGCTAGGACTGGAGGTGAGGATCACCACACTTGGTTTTCTGTGACGCTGGGGATTCAACCCAGGGCTCTGTGCACGTTAGGGAAGTGATCTACCCACTGAGCTACCTCACCAGCCAACCTGCCTTTCACAGCCCAATGGAGGAAGCCAACTCTTGTACCACCTTTATTAGATCAGTCAGCTGAGATGATTCTTAAGAACTCAGCTGGCTACCCCACCCTTATCCTAAATGTCACCTGCTCAGAGCAATCTTGTTTGCACAACCCTTGGCTGGGTTTCTACACACAAGTCCTTCCCTCCCTCCGGGCTTGCCTGCAAGCATTTAGGTGTATCTCTTACTGCTTTGCCCTTGCCCACCCGGGATTCGTTCTGAGAGCAGAAATCTTTCTGTTCATTTGTTCTCCCACTAGATATGACTTCTATATGCCTAGTGCACTTCTATACGCCTAGAGCCGAATGATCTTCCCAGACATGGGAGCAAACTATGACAGAAGCTTGGTCTGAGAGACTGGGAGTTCAAAATAAACCGACTCACCTGGGTCCTGATCCTGGGGAACTCTCTCTTGTGTAGGCAACCCGGAGACCCCTGTTGGAAGTCCCTCACAATAAACTTCATTTTTTTTCGTGTGTGTGTGTATGTGTGTTCTTGGCTATTGCTTCAGTGCCAGCTGTAAATACCTGAACAGCTTTTAAGCATGAGGGGCTGTGTTTACAAGTAGGTGGGGGAAGAGAAGTGAGTGGGTTGTGGCCCCTCCCCCATTGTGTAAACATGGACGTTGGAGGGACCTCACTGAACTTCATGTGCAAAGCAGACCTTCTACACAAGGCAGAGTAAGGTGTGTGTCCATGAGCCAATTATAAAGCAGGAGAAAGTGTACAGCGTGGTTATCAGCATTAGTGTAAACACTTGGTTATCAGCAGAAATAGGTGGATCTGGGTGCCGGGCAGGACTGGGTTCCTGGGGAGGAGAGAAAGGAAACTGGTTTTCTGGGATAAGAGATGTACAGAGGGCCGAAGAGCCTGCTCAACCCTGTGGGTGAAGCTTGCCTGAAGCCAAAGAGAACCACAGAGCGACCCCCTAAGTCTCAGATTGACCTTCATTTCATGGTTAAAATGATTGTTTTTTCTCCCTGGACTCTGAAGGCAGGTGCTGCTCCAGAGGTTAACCCACCCCCTGGATGAGTGACAGCTGCTCAAGACAGCCTCGGGCACGATGGGATGTGCTGCCACAGATAGGATCCTGCCTCGGGGCTCCTTCCTCAGGGTCACAGCAAAGGACTGGAGAGGGGGCTTAGTCACACAAATGCTTCAAGCCGGCAGCTGCCTGGGTAGTCTGTGTGCACAAGGGGGTTGGGATTGTATCAAGTTCTCACAAGGAAGCCCTCCATGCCTGTAAGGAGCCTAAGAGAGATGTTAGCCTACCTTGACAAAGGGAAACCTCACTGTTAGAGTTTCTTCTCTGCAGAAGGAAAGGTTCAGGAACACCCCAAAGTCACACCATGCAGCCGGCCTCATGCGAGAGTTTTATTGAGGAGGACGGTTATACAGAGGTAGCCTCTGAGCAAGAAGGTAGACCGTGAAGGCATTGATTTTTGTGAAGAGCTATAGCACATAGGGAGACTATGAGACTTGTGGCAATAGTGGACATGTGTTGTATTTTGGTGGCTGTGTGGAGCCCCAGCTTTAACACTCCCCGAAGCTGTTTGAAGCCTCAGCTTTAACACTCCCCAAAACCTGTTGCCCAGATCATTAGAAATGTGGCCAGTAAAGAGCTCTTTGTTCTCCAAGACCAGCTGGGAGTCTTCTGTTCCTCCGCCTGATAGCTAGCTAAGCAATTATCTCAGTTGCCCCAGCCAGGCGCCCATCCTCCCGTGTTTGGGACCAGGAATGTGCACCAAAAGATAGCTTATGACCCCTCCAACATAAATAAGCCAATCGTGTGTAACTGCGCCAATTCTTGCTAGCCCCCCTCCCCCTACAAAAACCCCTAGCTTTCCAGCCTCGTGGTCGGTGCCTCTACCTCCTGCATGAGGTACACATCGGCCCGGAGCTCTGCCATTAAACTACCTCGTGTTTTTACATCAAGATGGTTTATTCGTGGTTTTTGGGCGTCTCCTTCTCGAGACTAAAGTGGGGAGGGCTTCCCACGAAAGTCTTACAGCTGGTAATTGTGTAAGACCCCCAACTCAATGTGTTTCTTTGACCCCTAGAAACAAAGCCCAGTAAACAGTTTTTGTTCTTTCGACTTCAGCCTGAGTTACCGATGACCTCTGGAACTGGCTCATCTTAAACTCACCCTGGCGCCGTGAAACCCCAACTTAAAGCACTTAAAACTCTTCCCAAGCCTGCTTCCCAGATCCCTAGAAATACAGCCAGCAAGAAGCTCTTTGTTCTCCAAAGCCAACAGGAAGCCTTATGTTCTTCTACCTGAAAGCCAGAAAAGCAATAACTGCTGGATGACCCAACCAGGCGCCTGCTTTCCCGTGTTAGGGGCCAGAAATGTTTACCAAAACATAGCTTATGATCCCTCCACCATAAATGAGCCATATGTTACTTTCCCATCCCCTGTGGAATGTTTACCAAGGACAGCTCCACGGGAGAAAAGCTGTAACTCATTCCCACTCTCAACTCCCCATTCCTTGTGATCTTACCCTCCCCCTCCTGCGGTTTTTCCTTCAAAAACCCCCTACTGCTACTGCTCGGGGTTGATCTCCTATGAGCTTGTCCTCAACAGGTTGATTTTTCCTGATTAAACCTCATGTATATTGCATTAAGAATGGTTTCTCTCGAGTTATTGGGGCGTCACCTCATCCTGGGACCTGAGCGAGGGTCTCCCCAGGAATGGGGGTCTTTCAATTGATGTGTTTATAAAAAGATAAAGAGAGAAGGGATATGTTTTGGTGGATGTGTGGTAAGGTGTGGAGTGAGGGGGTGCCTCCAAGGGCCCATGCTGAGGCATCCCTTCCTCCCGAGGGACCAGCCACAGACAGTATAGTATAGAATAATAGAGTTTATTCAGGGCATGGGGAGGGAAGTTAAGAAGGTAGTAGAGGCAGAGAAAGGGGGGAGAGAGAGAGGGAGAGGAGGAATAGAGAAGTAGAGGCCAGCCATAAGCACGTGAAGTGGGGGGTGGGGGGGAATGGGGAGAGAAGGCAAGAGAGCAAGAGAGAGAGGAGGGGGCAAGTAGCCCCTTTTATAGTGAGTCAGGCACACCTGGCTGTTGCCAGGTAACTGTGGGACAGAGCTTAGACAAAATGCTAATAGTAATAATATGGCCACTGTTGCTAGGTTACTGAAGATGGGCTTGAGGGGTATGGTTTTTTTCTTAACACTCATTCCCAGTCCAATCCCAGGTTAAGGTGGTCAACGCACCCATAGTGGTACAGCTGTAACAGAGGTGGTTTCTCACTCTGCTTCCAATGGAGCTCCTAACCCTCATGCTCAATCCGCCCTTCATCTCAGGAGATACCTTCTCTGGTACTGTTTACCAGGTATGGCCCGGCCTTGCCCATTGCCAAGTCTGAAAATTGTTGGTGTTCAGGGATCGCCTCACAAACCATGCAAACACCGATCTCGGTTAGACAGGGATAGTTTATTGAACGCACACAGCAAGATTGATCAATCAGGGTCACAGAGGACTTGGGAGCTGAACTATGACATTGGTTTGCTCTCAAGGGGAGGCTTTTTATAGGAAAAATCAAGTTCAGAAGTTCAGAAGCCGGGGTGGGGGGTGGGGCACACAGTATTACATTTTGGCTAACTAGACAAAGTATTACCAGCTGAACTTTAAACTGATTGGTCCTAGGTGAGGTAAGTGGGTGATGATCAAAGGTTTCCCAGAGTACTGAGTTAACAGACCGTGAGTGCTACACCCATAACGTTATGATCTTTTAGGAGAAAATGTCAGCATCTGCTTCCTTGATTACTTTGGGGAAGTGGAGTCTGAGAGTCTGAACTTTGCCAGGGGCCAGCCTGGCATCCAGTTCCCGGAGGAAGGCAGAAAAACTGGGTATAGATTCAGCAAACTGTGTGGGGTTAAGGAGGAAGAAGGAAAGGAGGAATGTTCTCTCTGGTTCAAGGGCTTCTTGCTGGCCAGTGGGAGGCTCAGAGTTCGTTAACTCTTCATGAGCCTGACCGACCACCTGTTTCATCAATTTCATAAGTGCACATGCACTTACACACATACTCCTATATGAAGTGGAAGTTTCTGGTTGTTCAGATGAACCACTGAGCTAACCAAGGCGCTATTTATATTCATACATAATAAACATGGGATCATATAACTTCAACACCAGCTTGTTAATAATAGATCAGCAAACAAGTAAGAAAGTAGCCCCAAGCTTTCCAGATTGCCTGTCCTATCCGCCAAGAAATCTTTGAATACCTACCAACTCTATATACCTTTACCTATAAGTCACATAATATACAGAGGAAAAGCAGAGCAAGATGCACACTCATGGGGTGTTTTGTTGAAGCAAGATCTGCTGGATGACTCGTGATGTCTGGAGAAGGTGTAAATAGGACTCAACGGAAGGACAGTGACAGCGCTTGCATAGCTAGCTCTGGAGTTCTTGGTGGGTGTCTCACCTTCGCTGATCTTCACCTCATTGAGAGAGGCACTGCAGAGAACTCCTGCCACTGCGGCTGATCCTGGTTGCTCCTGCTAACTTGTGCCAATTTAGTGGGGGCTTGGAAGTTTCTGCTGATTCATGTTTGGTGACAGTTTTGAACTAGACTGTTAGTATCCCGACAATAGAGATTGGGATCGCCCCAAAGAGCCACTTCTAATCAGGTCCGCATCCCCTTGTCCTATTTTCCATCTTTTTTTCCCTACCTTTGGATGGTGGGATAGAAAGGGGATCAAAGTATTTAAGAGCTCTTATTAAAGTAGATTTTGAAAAATCTAAGCCTACACATATACCTATGAACATATGTATATATGTATGCACATATAGACAGATATATACTGAATCTAGATATATACATATATACATTCAGTGGATGGAGCAGAGCCCAAAAGCAACACCCCCACCCCCCGGAAATTTATACCTTTTTTTTTTTTTTTTTTTTTTGGTTTTTCGGTTTTTCAAATTTATACCTTCTTAGACCAAAGTTCTTTATAAAATTACCCCACAAACAAAATGCTACACAAAACAAGAATTACAGAAGGATGTTGATAATAAGTTCAAAGCAATGTTTCTTTTTCTTTAAGATTTATTTATTTATTTATTTTATGTATACACTGTAGCTGAACAGATGGTTGTGAGCCTTCATGTGGTTGTTGGGAATTGAATTTTTAGGACCTCTGCTTGCTTTAGTCAACCCTGCTCACTCTGGTTGGTCCTGAAAAGCAGTGTTTCATTCTATAAGCTCATTATAAGTTCAAAGCAACAGTTTCAAATGGCCTCATTTTATCATAGTGCACACCTGTGGCTTCATCCTTGGACCTAGAATGAATGTTTTTCCTTCATCACAAATCTGTCCCAAGCCTATTTCTCTTCTTAGTGCAATTTATGAAATCTCATAGTATTCCTTATTATACAGCCTCTACTTACTATTCTATGATGAGTGAACACATTCTCTTCTCTTCTCTTCTCTTCTCTTCTCTTCTCTTCTCTTCTCTTCTCTTCGCTCCTTCCTTCCTTCCTCTCTTTCTTTCTTTCTTTCTTTCTCTTTCTTTTTCTTTTGAGACAGGGTTTCTCTGTGTAGCCCTGGCTGTCCTGGAACTCACCAGGCTGGCCTTGAACTCAGAAATCTGCCTGCCTCTGCCTCCCGAGTGCTGGGATTAAAGGCATGCGCCACCACACCTGGCTCCCACATTCTATTCTTGATTGTAATTCTATTCCATCTTCCTGGCAAAATGACTAAAGTCATCATCTCCTTAAACTTCCTTCCTAAAATTATTTGAATTCTATGAAGTCATGAATTCATCTAAACAGCATCAATTCATGAAAGTCCATCTTCATGTTGACCTGCAGGAAATACGCCCAATAAGGTGGGCTGATGCCCAGTTACCATTAGGCTATGGAATAGTGGCAGGAAAGGCAGATCAGCAGTGAAAATCGATCCAGACACGAAGTCTCTGGGGCTGGGCCATCTCCCCATTGAAACCATGCAAACCAGTGGGCCATCTCTAGGAAACTCACTCGCTTGCCATACATAGCCTTTCCTAGATGGTTTCTGTCAGAACTTGATTTCACCTTTTGAGCAGAATGGAGATACAAAATGGCTACAGTTATGTTAAAAGGAGCAGGCCTCCACAAGAATAAGAGAAATTAGGAAGTCTGAACTTCAGGGAGCTCCAGTTCTTTACAGATATTTGTATGTGGGGGGGAGCAGTCAAGAAACTGCTGGCAGGAGCCGGGCAGTGGTGGCCCATGCCTTTAATCCCAGCACGTGGGAGGCAGAGGCAGGCAGATTTCTGAGTTCGAGACCGGCCTGGTCTACAGAGTGAGTTCCAGGGCAGCCAGGGGTACACAGAGAAAGAAACTGCTGGCAGGTCAGCTCCAGTATTGGAGAAGTAGAAACATCTAAAGCCCTCTAGAAGATTCTAGAGAGGAGTTTGAGCTACAACAGCTGAGTTGAACCAGCCAATCAGATATCAGAACAAGAAAGGGTAAGCTTATTCAGCAGTAAGTCTAAAAAGCTGAAAATGTTCTAGGCCTAAATTAGATTGTATGGAGGCTAGCAGCTTCCAGGACTAGGCCTGGGTTAGCAGACTGAGGCCTCTGAAGACTGTGCCCTTCCCTCAGCCTTGAGCAGCTTGCTGTACAGTGTAATCCAGCTGAAATAAAGCAACATCATCTTTCTTCTTCTTCTTCTTCTTCTTCTTCTTCTTCTTCTTCTTCTTCTTCTTCTTCTTCTTCTTCTTTGTTTTTTTTTGTTTTTTTTTTTGTTTTTGTTTGTTTTTGTTTTTTGAGACAGGGTTTCTCTGTATAGCCCTGGCTGTCCTGGAACTCACTTTGTAGACCAGGCTGGCCTCG
>NC_034603.1:73970294-73975171 GCF_900095145.1 Mus pahari
AGGCTGGCCTCGAACTCAGAAATCTGCCTGCCTCTGCCTCCTGAGTGCTGGGATTAAAGGCGTGCGCCACCACGCCCGGCTTCAGATTTTTTTGTTGTTGTTGTTGCAGATACACATGTAGTCTCAATAGTTTCAGTTATCTATCTATCTATCTATCTATCTATCTATCTATCTATCTATCTATCTACTGGTAACCCAGGCCAACCTCAAACTCATCATCCCCCTGTCTCAGACCCCCTGGTGCTGAAACTCTAGGTGCCAACACTCTTGGCTTTAGTCTCTTTTGACATAGAATACTTCCTCGGTCTGCCTGGTCTTTTCTGACACAGGCATCAATCATGTCATATTGCTGTGATGAGATCCCTGACAAATGCCCCTCACGGATGGGGTGGCTTTTGTTCACAGCTTGAGGGTATCAACTCACACCAAGGAAGGTGCCGTGGCTGGAACATGAGGCAACAGGTTCTGTCCTGCCTGAAGTCAAGAAGATGATCAACGCTGTGGGCTCCCTATTTAAAAAAACATTAAAAATTTTCCAAGACAATTGTGCTAAAACTGTAATTACTTTAAATATGATTCTCCAATTCTTGAGGATTACGACCAAGGAAGGTAATAAGTGTTATTAACACACTCGGCCACCAGGTGGCGATCTCTGCCGCCCATGAGCCGCAAAGGCCCTTGGAAAAGAGCTGTGGAAAACCTGTGGGGTTCAGAAATCGCTTGAAAGATGCTGGAAGCTCTGTGGATTTGTAAAGACACGTGGCGTCTTTTCCAGCAGAGCTTCCAGTGAATCACCCAGGTTTGGCTTTGGTAGACACAGGGTGTGCCCCGAGATTCGTCATTTCTAACCCACCCTTCGAGTGACAGGAGTTTGAAGAAGGCATTTGGAGAAGACATTTCAAGAAGGCATTTGAAGAAATGGATCTGTGTACAATAAGGCAACCTCACTGTTTATCTGGTTCAGAATAAAGGTGGTCTCATCTATTGGTCTCCTGCTCCCTCTGTCCCTTCAGTCTTCCTGTTCCTGTACCAAGGGACGTTTGTCATTAGCTGGGTCTTCTGCAAGAGCAGTAGTATTGAGCCCTCAGCCAGGGACCAATCTCTCCAGTCTCAGACTTCCCTCCTGTCTTTCCACTCAAGTTGCAGCCTCGACTGCGCTGTATCTTGCAACAATCCTGCTTCAGTCTCCGCAGGGCTGGGGTTATAGGCGTGTTCCACCTCTCCCAGCTTCAAAGCTCAGCTTAAGGAGGCTCCCTGAACTCCCTACCAAATGAGAGACGCTCCACAGTTCCCCACACACACTTCCCAGATCAAGCCTTTCCTCCATAGCCCACGCCATCTTCTCCCATATCATATAATCTACTTATTGTATCCCAGATAGAATTTGCTGCCCACTCAGCAAATTTACCTTTCCTTTTTTCTGGCACCAGGAAATTGTTCTTCACTGAAGAGCAGAGAGAATTGTTGTCTGCTTAAAAAAATGTCTTGTTCGTTCCTTAGTTGTTGTTGTTATTGTTGTTATTATTTTTTTTTAAAGATTAATTAATTAAGGGCTGGAGAGATGGCTCAGCGGTTAAGAGCACTGACTGCTCTTCCAAAGGTCATGAGTTCAAATCCCAGCAACCACATGGTGGCTCACAACCATCCAAAAATGAGATCTGACGCCCTCTTCTGGTGTGTCTGAAGACAGCTACAGTGTACTTAGATATAATAATAAATAAATCTTTTTAAAAAGATGAATTAATTTAATGTATATGAGTACTCTGTAGCTATACAGATGGTTGTGAGCCACCATGTGGTTGCTGGGATTTGAACTCAGGACCTTTGGAAGAGCAGACAGTGCTCTACCTCTGAGCCATCTTTCCAGTTCTATTGTTGTTATTATTACTCTACTGTATTTTAGAAGTCTCCCTGTGTAGTCCTTGGTTGGCCTGAAATTCAATATAGAAATCCAACTGCTTCTGTCTTCTCAGAAATGGGATTAAAGACATATACCACAGTGTATAACATCAATAAATGACAACACCTACTTTATATATTCCTCCTGGTCTTCCCCCCCGCCCCATTTGAAATTTTTCTCACTTATTTATATATTTAGTTAGTTTTCTGGCTGGTGTTCTTTTATCTGTTTACTTTGAAAAGATTTTGTGTGGGACTGGTGAGATGGCTCAGCGGGTAAGAGCACCCGACTGCTCTTCCAAAGGTGCAGAGTTCAAATCCCAGCAACCACATGGTGGCTCACAACCATCCTTAACAAGATCTGACTCCCTCTTCTGGGGTGTCTGAAGACAGCTACAGTGTACTTACATATAATAAATAAATCTTAAAAAAGAAAAGAAAAGAAAAGATTTGTGTATATGACTGTTTCACCTCTATGTTTGCATGTGTATCCTGTATGTAGGTCTGGTGCCCTCAGAGGCCAGAAGCAGGCATGAAATCCCCTGAAACTGGTGTTGCCGGTGGTTGTGAGCCATCCTGTCAGGTCTCAGAAACAAACCTGGGTCGTCGGCAGGAACACCCAGTGCTCTCTTAGCCACTGAACCATCTCTCCAGCTCTCTTAAGGTATGGGTGTGAGTTTGTGGGCACGGATGTGCACACGTTTGTGCAGGTGCCTGCAGGGGTCTGGGGAGGGTTTCAGACCCTTTGGGATCAAGAGTCAGAGACTGTTAAGGGCAGTCCGATGTGGGTGCTGGGATCTGAACTCAGATCTTCATGACTGAGCAGTAAGCACTCATAATAAATTAATATCCATTTATTTGAAATGGAGTCTTGCTAAGGAGCCTTGGTTGGGCTCATGTTCTTTGTTTGTTTGTTTTGTTTTTGTTTTTTTCGAGACAGGGTTTTTCTGCATAGCCCTGGCTGTCCTAGAACTCACTTTGTAGACCAGGCAGGCCTCAAACTCAGAAATCCACCTGCCTCTGCCTCCCGAGTGCTGGGATTAAAGGCGTGCGCCACCACCGCCCAGCTGGGCTCATGCTCTTCATGTAGCCCAGGTTAGCCTTGATCTCCCTGCCGTAGCCTTCTAGGTACTGGGATGACCATTATATGTCACCAAGGCTAGCTTCTGGTGGCTTTTTGGTAAGTAAACGTCACCATGGTTATGTTTTAAAGTGGCCTCTACCACTCTGTTTTTCCTTGTCCCAACTGTAGCCTGCCCCCTCCCCCCATGTGCTTTTTTTCATCTGGCATTGACTCTAGCAGTTCGGTAGTCTCTGGGCTGTAAGGAGCCTGGTGCTTGTGTTCACCTGGCATCCAGTGGCCTCAGCCTTGGTTTGAGTGATTCAAGTCCTTGTGTGTTAGAAGCATGGTGATGACCAGGTAGGGCCTAGTGGGAGCTGTTTGGATCGTAGCGGGTACTTAGTTAAGGTGGTTCTCGTGGGACGCTAAGTTAGTTCTGAAGAGAATAAGTTGTGTTCTGGTGAGATGTCTCAGCTGTGATGAACACTTGCTGCTATTTCTGGGGAACAGAGTTCAGTTCCCAGCACCCACCCTGAACAATACACAATTGGCTTTAACTCTGTTTCCAAGTGATCTGATGCCTTCCGCTGGCCTCCACGGGCATTCACACACACGTGGCATACACACATGAGACACGCTAAAGCACTTAAAATAAAAGCAGGAAACGTTTTAGAAGACAAAGTTGAAGGCTAGCAAGACAGCTCAGCAGGTAAAGATGCTTGCCTGGTAACCTGAGTTCATTCCCTGGGACCCAGGTCAAGGGGGAAAGAGAACCACCAGTGCCACAAGGTTGTTCTCTGACCTGCAGGCGTGCATGAGCACATGTGTGCACCCTCATTCTCAACACATATCACACACACACACACACACACACACATATACACACACTCACACTCACACAGCACACACAATCACACTCACACAACACACACACAATCACACAGCACGCACGCACACACTCACACAGCACACACACACTCACACAGAGCACACACACCGCACACACGCACACAGAATGTAACTTAAAAATAATAAAATAAGCTCTCTCTCCTCTTCCCTACCCTTCTACCTGCTTTGTTGCCCCTCCCCCCCATTCCCACATAATAAACCTCTCCCACACGGAACACCTTGGCCTGGTCTGCTGCCTGGTTTATCTGCCCAAAATATAAAATTGGTGCTGGAATCCCAGGAATGATTGATCAAGTGGAAAAGTGCGCCAAGGAAAGGGAGGTAGACAAGAGAACCTGGAACTTTGGGGTTAAATTCTTTTACTGAGGAGGGATTAAAAGCACAACAGGGGTAGGGGGTGGGGTGGGGGAAGAAGTTCAGTGAAGCTGTTGATCAGGAGCCTGGCCTGTCTGTCACCCATCAGTTTTGTTCTGAAATAAAGACTGGGACACACAAAAAAAAATAAAATAAAATAAAATAAAATAAAATAAAAAGAACTTGCCCTTTGGTCAACTTCTAAAACTAACATCACCAAGAACCCACCAGCAAAACAAACTTGTCTTGGTACAGGACACACTTTTTGTTGTTGTTTGTTTTGCATTGGGGTTCTCATTTAGCCCAGGCTGGCCGGGTAGCCAAGGTTGACCTTGGACTTCTGACCTCTGGCCTCTACTTTCCCAGTACTAGAATTACAGGCGTCTGTCAGCACACAGGGTATCTTAGTTTCATTCCTGTTGCTCTGAGAAAGCGCTCTGACAGAGGGCTCGGCAGTGAAGAGCTCTTGTTCTCACAGAAGACCCAGGTTCAATTCCCAGCACAGCACACACATGGCAGCTCACAAGTCCAGTTTGAGGGGATCCGATGCCCTCTTCTGACCTGCTTAGGGACCAGGCACACATACATGGTGCACACATACACAGGCAGTCTAAACACTTAATAAATTTTTTTTTTTTTTTTTTTTTTTTTTTTT
>NC_034603.1:73975825-73977014 GCF_900095145.1 Mus pahari
GCTCTTACCCACTGAGCCATCTCACCAGCCCCCCTTCTCCCCATTTTAACTGGTCAAATACACGTTAGAGCCATTGATTTGGCAGTGGAAGGGAAAGGTGGGACTGGAGGTTTTAGAGAAGGAGAGAGAGAAAGGAGGGGAGAGAGGAGGGGACAGAGGAAGATGGCGGAAGAGGAGGTGGAAGGAAGATGGAGCAGAACCAGGTGGCCTGGAGAAGCTACAAGTAGCAAGGGATCTCACAGCTGGGGAATAGAGTGGCGTAATAAACCTGCCCAATCTAGACGCGCAACTTATAAATATTATAACTGAGTTGTGTGTTCTTCGCATGGGCTTATTTATTGGGGTTGGAGATTTACTGCAACAGCTAGTCCCATCTATCCATGAGTTAAGAGCAGAGAAAATGAATGCAAGCCCACCTGGCACTCACCCCGGCTTTCTCTAGGCTTCTACAGTCCAGAGGTGCAAACTCAGGGATGGTGCGGCCCACTTTTAGGCTTGGTCTTTCCACATGGTGAAGGCCATCAAGATACCCCCCCCCCCAGACATGAAATCCTCACACACACACAGACACCCTTTTTTTGTTTTGTTTTGTTTTGTTTTGGGCATGAATCCCAATGTGTCCAAAAAAATCCTGTAAGTTGATCTGAGAGTATTTGATCCTTAGTCCATCATTTTTCTGAGTATTTATTGGGTTCCTTGGGAAAAGACCCCCACTGCTGCCTTCTTTCCTCCTGAGCCAGTGCATGCCAGGTAGGCACTCTACCAACTAGCTGAGCCCCATCCCCAGCCAGGGACACACACATCCAGTCGGCACACGGTGGCACGACAGAGCTTGTAGAGAAGGCATGGCACCGGCTTCTGACTTAGATGCTCTGACCTCACTCTGGCAGACATTCCACGCTTCTCTGTAGAAGTCCTGAGACTGGGGAGAGTTTTTTCATGTTGCAAAGTCTGGTGCCAACAGCACAAAGCTGGAAGAGAGTATCTATTGGTATACCAAAAGGTACTGTGGAGTAGTTGCTGGCACCACACCCACTTGTGCCAAGACAGTTCAGGAAAAGCGAGACATGCAGACCAGGCAGAAGCTTTTGTTGTTGTTGTTGTTGTTGTTGTTTTTGGTTTTTCGAGACAGGGTTTCTCTGTATAGCCCTGGCTGTCCTGGAACTCACTTTGTAGACCAGGCTGGCCT
>NC_034603.1:73977554-73981054 GCF_900095145.1 Mus pahari
CCTCCCCTGGCTTGCTCAGCTTGCTTTCTTATAGAACCCAGGACTACCAGCCCAGGGATGACACCACCCACAATCGCCCTCCCTATTTGATCACCAATTGAGAAAAGTCCTTACAGCTGGATCTCATGGAGGCATTTCCTTAAGGGAGGCTTCTTTCTCTGTGATAACTCCAGCTTGTGTCAAATTGACACACAAAACCAGTCAGTACAACCTCTGTTTTGATAATTTTTTTAAAAAAAGATTTATTTAATTATTTTACTTATATGAGTACACTGTAGCTGTCTTCAGACACACCAGAAGAGGGCATCAGATCACATTACAGATGGTTGTGAGCCATCATGTGGTGGCTGGGAATTGAACTCAGGACCTCTAGGAAGAGCAGTCAGTGCTCCGAAACGCTGAGCTGTCATCTCTCTAGCCCCCGTTCTGGTCATTTAATGTGAAGAAGAGACAGAGTTGAATGGAAGAAGGAAGAGAAAAGAAGACCCAGAGGAAGAATGAAAGATGGTTCAGCCCTCGAGAGGGAGAAGCAGGAGGATCAAGAGTGTGGGGCTAGCTTGGGCTACATTGTGAGTTTGAAGTCCAGCCCAGGCTGGACTAATTAATGGAGTACACACAATGAGACCCTGTCTCCAAATAAAATAAAATAAAAATAAAGTAAAATAAAAAAAACAAAGCAAAACGAAAAACTTAACAAGCATGACGGAGTGGGGGTGTGGGGAGTGGGGGTGGGGTTGGAGAATAAGGAAGTTGGTGAAGCCCATCATGAGGCCCTGAAGTGGACCCCAGAGCAGTGCAAAGGCTCCGCTACCCAGGCTGTTGGTCCATGTGAGACTCCACTCAGAGACAAGAGAGAATCGCTTGGTTCTCTGTGACACTGGACGCACTGAGAGTCCCTAGGGCTACATTTGTTTTATTGGCATGTGCCCTGTCCCAGTAGATGACACTTGAACGCAGATAACTGAAGAGTAAACATCAATTTTATTTAATACAACTCCCCTCAGGGGCCCTGTAGCTGGGTGGCTGAGGCAATCAGGGAAGGCGACGAGGGTTAGGTATGATAGTACTCAAAATGTCGGCAGTCCCTCCATCCCACCCACTCAAGCCCACCCTAGGAAACAGCTCAGACCTTAGGAGACTGTTGCTTTAGCGGGGAATAAATAAAGAAAAATTAGTGAGAAAAGTACACATTGGCTTTTACTATTTAAAAAATAATAATAATAATAACAGTTGCTGTAGCCAGCCATTTCTCTTCTTTGGGCCTTCGGCATGGAGCAGAAAGGAAGATCAAGGCACGCTTTAAGCGCTCGCTCCAGTTTCTAGCCTTGCCATTGCTGGCTTGAGGTCTGTCTTCAAGTGACTGGCAATTCCGCGGGCATTGCTCCCAGTCAGCTGGTTCCCTTTGTGTGTGTGTGGGAGGCCACACGGGACCAGGCGAACCTGAGCAGCACTGTATACCTCCAAAGATTAAGATCAACCCAGAAGGAGAAGAACAACGGAAACAAAACAAAAAATTGACGACAGAGCGGAAGGAGGCTTCTGTGCAGGAGGACCCACGGAGAAGCACTCTGTCTATCCGAGACGCAACATTTGAGCCTCAGAATAATATTCCAGGGTATTATTCTCCTGGAACCCCCTTTCACCTCCCAAAAACGCAAGGAAGACAGGTCAGGCTGGCCACTGAATAGCGCCTCTGAGTCTCTGTATACCCAACATTAACAAGGCAGGGGCGTTCAAAACTGAATGGCTTGGCTACTTTCGGTGGGGACAGGCTCATCAATACGTGCACAGGATTCTCGCAATCCAGGCGTCGGCCGCTCTTCTCGGTACACGGACGACCTCCCAGGGGTGTGCGCCTGCCTTGGCTGTCTTAAGTTGCATCAAGGGAGCCTTCCATTCTCTGTAGGACAGAAGACAAGAGCTAGGTCACACCCCCGAGGACTAGCGATGACCCTGGAGGAGAGAGGTGTAAATTGAACCAGTACAGCACAAAGAGAAAGCCAAAGGGGCTGAGGATGTGCGTGCTTGGGTGCAATGCTTGCCTAGCATGCAAGAGGTCCAGGCTGCATCACCACCACCACACAGGGTCCATGTCTGTAATCCCGGGACTCAGGAGGTAGAGGCAGGAGGATCACAGCTTCAAAGTCCAGCGCTAGGTTAGTCAGCATACTCTGGACCTTGACTCAAACATACACAAGCCGTGCCACCATCCTTCGGGACCCCATCTTTTAGGGCAGCTGCTGCTCCCGCCCCATCTTCTTTTCTCTTCCATGATTGCTCTGTAGAGGCTGCCGTCGCTACCCCTACCTTCTTGCTGTAGTGTCAGGCCACCGCATCAATACCCACGTGCACCCAGTATGGCGTCCCATGGGTGCCGGACAGGGATCGAATGGAAGGAACCGTCAGGTAGGAGAGAGCATACACCTAACCCCCCCTCTGGACCTGTGGCTAGCAGACACCTTCTCCAGTCTGCCTTTGGTTTGTGTTTTGAACCAGAGATTCACTCTGTAGCCCGGGCCAGCCTGGGACTCTTCAGTGGTCCTTTAGTCTTAGCTTTCTCAGTGCTGGGATTGTAGATGTGATTCACCAGGTCATCTTAGGTCCTTAGGTCAGTTTAAAAACTTGGTTAATTGGGGCTGGAGAGATGGCTCAGCGGTTAAGAGCACCAACTGCTCTTCTTGAAGGTTCTGAGTTCAAATCCCAGCAACCACATGGTGGTTCATAACCATCCCTAACAAGATCTGATGCCCTCTTCTGAGGTGTCTGAAGACAGCTACAGTGTACTTACATATAATAAATAAATAAATCTTTAAAAAAAAAATCTTGGTTAACTTAAAAACGTGGCTGGGTGTGGTGGTGCACACCTTTAGTCCCAGCATCCAGCTGACAGATCTTTGTGTGTTTAAGGCCAGCCTGGTCTACATTGCCTGGAGTTCCAGCTCTGAGGGGAGCACAGATTGCTAGAGCTTTCTGTTTTCCAGCCTAGTGGAGAAGATGTGTACCCCAGGTCCAGGGAGAGAACCTGCTTCAAAGGTAGTTATCCGCAACAGCTAGCACCCTCTTTGCCTTATGCCCCCCCTACAATCCTGTGTGCACACAGATCCTTTATTTAAAAAAAAAAAAAAAAGTTCTGGAGGGCTGGTGAAATGGCTCAGTAGAAAGGTGCGGGCTGCCAAGCCGGATGAACTGAGTTCAGTCCCAAGATCCAGAGGCTGAAGGAAAGAACCAGCTCCCAGAAGCTGTCTCTCAGCTTCTGGAATGCCTGCATGCATGCCCGAACAAACACGTAACAAGAATTTAAGGGGAAAAAAAAAATGGAGAGGGCATTGTCGTGACAGCTACATTATGAATGTGGCTCGTGCAACTGAATTCTTTGTTTTTAAGTGCGGGGGATGTCACGTGGGGAGACATTGCTCCATCACTGAGCCACACCCCAGCTCACTGAGCCACACCCCAGCTCACTGAGCCACACCCCAGCTCACTGAGCCACACCCCAGCTC
>NC_034603.1:73981219-73993356 GCF_900095145.1 Mus pahari
TCACTGAGCCACACCCCAGCTCACTGAGCCACACCCCAGCTCACTGAGCCACACCCCAGCTCACTGAGCCACACCCCAGCTCTTTGAATGGTACTACTTTATAATAATGTGTAATAAAAAAATAAAAGGCTTTAAAAAGAAGCCAGAGCGGGACGTGGTAGCTCGCTCTCTCTCTCTCTCTCTCTCTCTCTCTCTCTCTCTCTCTCTCTCTCTCTCTCATTGTGCCCTGTTGCTAGCTGGCCCAAGAGCTTCTAGGGGTTCCCTGCGTCCCATCTCCGTCAAGGAATGCTGGGGTTACTGATGCCTGGCTTTCATGTGGATTGTGGGGTTGAATACACAACCTCACCATTGCCACACACGCGATTTACCCGCTGAGCCACCTCCTAGTCTTTATCAATTCCAGATCAACATTTCGATGAAGTAATTTGGAGGCAATGGGGGCATCACATTTTGACCAGGATACTCCTGAAGTACTCAGAAGTGACCTGAACTGACTTTTTTTTTTTTTTTTTTTTTTTTTGGTTTTTCGAGACAGGGTTTCTCTGTATAGCTCTGGCTGTCCTGGAACTCANTTGGTAGACCAGGCTGGCCTCGAACTCAGAAATCCNCCTGCCTCTGCCTCCCGAGTGCTGGGATTAAAGGCCTGCGCCACCAGGCCCAGCGGGCCTGGGGACTTAAAAGTGAAGGCTAACACACTCTCCGTGAGGAGTGGACTTGCTATGCCTTAGTCAGAAGCCAGCTGTCAGCTCTGGATCTGCCCTGCTTCTGCTCAGCTTGTGGGGGCCCGAGTAACCCCGAAGTTCTCAGGGTGAGCACTTCCAGTCTATCAGGAATGAGCTGAGTGTTCTCTTAATCCCTGCAGCATCGAGGTGAGAAGTCACCCAGTCTGCAGATCATGGAAATGGGGCTGGGAGAGATGACTCCGCAGGCAAAAGTGCACAAGCCTGAAGATGTACCTGAGTTCTAACCCTGAAGCCCACAGGAGGGGGAGATGGACTCTCAGACATTATCCTGACTGCATCTAACACACACACACACACACACACACACACACACACACACACACTTTTTTTTTATAAAAATGATTACTGATGAGAAGACAGAACCTTACATACTAAACAGGATAATTTTGTATGTGGTAATCCTAGGCCTCTGTCAAGCTTTGGCTTTGATGAATCCTAGGCTTTGAGTATGTTACGTGTGTGTGTGTGTGTGTGTGTGTGTGTGTGTGTGTGTTTTGCATTTCAGAGCCAATAAAGTGAATCTCTTAACCATATCCACTGTTACCAGAGTGCTTGAGGAGAAGATCTTTAAAGGAGACAAGTGACTTTTTTGTGATGGCTTGAGTTTGCAGAGTCTCATTTAACCCTTAAGAAAATCCCGGTAGGGGCTGGTGAGATGGCTCAGTGGGTAAGAGCACCCGACTGCTCTTCCAAAGGTGCAGAGTTCAAATCCCAGAAGCCACATGGTGGCTCACAACCATCCTTAACAAGATCTGACGCCCTCTTCTGGAGTGTCTGAAGACAGCTACAGTGTACTTACATATAATAAATAAATAAATCTTTAAAAAGAAAAGAAAATCCCGGTAGGCAGATGTCGTTATTTTCATCATGATTATCACCACCACCATCACCATCATTACAGTCATCACCATCATTATCATCATCGCCACCACCATCACCATCTCTACAGGCAGTGCTGCTTAGGTTTGAGGAAGTCACCCACAAGAAGACGTAGAATTGGGTCCCCATTCTTTAGCAGCCTCTGCCCCGCTCCTGAGCAGGTCCTATGACAACTCATCTCCCTGCTGGTCCTGGGGAGGAGGGAAGGGACCCCGTCACTGACAGTGTCTTGTTCCCAAACGGTAAGAGTCAGGGGTTCTGCCCACAATCTGGAGACCTTCGCCCAGCTCCAGATTCGAGCTCTTTCTTTTAAGCACAGGGTGTTCTCCACGTTATCTGTCTGCGTGGGCCACAAACATGGTTTATAAACAAGGCGAAAAATGGCAAGAGGAAAAAAAATGAAGTCAGCCTGTGCCATTGGGAGCAAGTCAAACAATACCAAGCGAGTAGCTGGCTAAGTGGCAGTCTCATTGTCCAGATATTTCCTCAGGCCATTAAACAAGCGAGGAATGATTGCCAGGTTTGATTTCAGGAAGGAAGCCCCTCCCATTTCCCTGCCGGGCAATTCAGTGTTCATTTTCTTCTGACCCACGCGGGCTGGTTATTAGGGAAGCGCTGCATGCTTCTTTCATAAACAAAAGTTATTTGCTTCAAGATTCAAAATTCACTTCTCAACGGCTGGGAAGCCCTGAGTTCCTGCCAGATGGCTTTATTATTTTGGAGGTAGGGCTAGCCCAAGTACCGGGAGCACCCTGTGAGCAGAGTAGACTTGGGGGACTGAGGGAAAGCCATTCCGCCACTGGCCTGGAGTTCAGAGCCTTTGTCCAGAGAGCCCCTTTGGGTGGAAGACAGAGTTAACTAGATTGGTTCGGCAAAGTTCCGACGGCTGGCCCGCAGCCCCGCCATGGGTGGCCACAGATACTCGCAGCCATGGGAACAGCCAGAGAACTGTTTTTTATCAGGGTCCCACTCTGCCTGTGGAGCAAGCTTGTCATTATTCTCAACTCTTGGGAAACAGTCACTTTTTTTTTTTCCTTTTGAGACAAGGTTTCTCTGTGTAACAGAGCCCTGACTGTCCTGGAACTCAGGGTTAAAGGACTGTAGACCAGACTGGCCTTGAACTCAGAGAGACCTTACTTACTGCCTCTGCCTCCTTCCCTCTAAGCACCACCAAGCCTGGCTTGTGTGACGTCTTAACAGTGAGGACAAAGCCCAGGCCAGGGCTTTTGGAGCCGCAGCCTCTGTTTCTGTTTCTTGGGGATTCTGGATGAGCCTGTTTTAGCAAGGCAGGCCCCCATTTCTTCTATGAAGCACGCTCCCTTACCCCTTCCGATACAACAGTGCTCGCAGCAGCCTGGGTGGGCGCAGGCTAGGGAAGCCGGTCACCTCATTCCTCTTCTCCTTAAACGGACAAGCTTCGTCCCTACAGAGAAGGTCAGCGCCTTCCTGTCGGCCCAGAGCATAATGAGCTCTGTTTAACAAGAATTCAGACCCAGCAAAACAAAGGAAGGCAGGGGCCCCACTGAAGGCTACAGAAGTCTTGCTGGAAGTTTCTCCCAGGCCCAAAAGGCCAGTTCAGAGGCCAGTTCCTCATTTTTGAGGATAATAGCTGCCCTGTTAACCCCTGTGCTGATGGGTGCCCACAGACAGGCTGGGAACCGGAAGGCGGTGGGTTATGAATGGGTTGAACTTAAACCCCTTCCCTCCCTCCCTCCTGAGTTTATTGTGTATCCTTTTGTGAGTGTGTGTGTGTGTGTGTGCGCGCGCGCGCGTGCGCGTGCACATGCCTGTGTACGAATATTCCTTTGTGAGTGTGTCCACGTGCGTATAGAGGCCAGACGGCAATCTCAGACGTCATTCCTTAAGAACCATTCATGTTTTCCTTTCCTTTCCTTTCTTCCTTCCCTTCTTTCAACAGGGTCTCTCGGCCTCAGGCTCACCACGTCGTAGGTCGGCAAGCTCCAGGGATCTGTCCTCACCTCCCCAAGACTGGGATCACGCATGTGTGCCGCTACAACTGAATTTTTCACTTTGGGGTCTAGGATTAAACCCAGATCCTTGTGTAAGCACACTGCCAACTGCCCTGTCTCCCTACCCCGCCCCTCTTCATCTCTCTTCTCTTCCCCACTTCCTCCGCCCTTTCCCTCTCCCCTTTCCTCTCTCATCATTAGTGTGCCGTCCAAACTGGTCTTGTGCACAAGCTCCTCTTTCAAGCGTGCGTCACTCACTACACCCGAGACTCTTCCTTACTAAAAGAGCAGACAGACTCCCAACTACATGGGAGGATTCCAGGGTCCCTCTCTCTTTATAGACTGAGCTGTAATGGTGCAGACAGGAAGAGAGAATCTGTACTGGCTTAGACTGCCAGAGGATGCCGCGGTTCCTAGTCTCAAACAAGGTGCTGGCGAGAATTAGTGGAAAGCAGACCCTGGACAAATTGGGAAATAGTTGGTTGTTCTATAGAACACCTTTGTAAAGCAACAACAACAAAGCCCAGTCACATACTACAGTCCTGAAAGGGAATTTTGTAGCCAAGGAAGGCCTCAAAGGTTCACAACACTCCTCAGTGTGGTAATTCATGTATGAGCTACTACTAAGCTTCATGAAGCATTTTTTTTGAGGGAGGGAGGGGGGTTGAGACAAGGTTTCTCTGTGTAGCCCTGGCTGTCCTGGAACTCAATCTGTAGACCAGGCTGGCCTTGAACTCAGAAATCCGCCTGCCTCTGCCTCCCGAGTGCTGGGACTAAAGGTGTGCGCCACCACGCCCGGCTTTCATGGAGCATTTTTAGCATAGTGTGTGTGATGTGTGTACTTACAGAGTATCTGTTTTCCGTGAGATCTGCAAAACAAAGACGGCACAGTAGTGAGCATGTGGGGTGGGGCAGCTTCACACTGGATCTGCTGCTGGAATTGTGCAATGTGGCAAATGGCAAAGAGGGGATGGATATGGGGGGAGGGTTGGGGATGGGACAGAACACTAGTGTATAAGGGGTCTCAGGCCATCTACTGATGGCCTTTTGTCCCTAGGCAAGCCCCTGGGATCTTCTCAGCCATGAGATAGGCATGTAGAGTCCCTGGAATTTTATTTGACTTTTTTTTTTTTTTGAAAGCAGGGTTTCCAGTAGCCCAGGCTAGCCCTTTAACTTACTATGTAGTCCAGGATAACCTTGAGCTTCTGAGCCTTCCATCTCCCAATTATAGGCGTGAACCACCACACACAGTTCATGGGGTGCTAAGAATGAAGTCCAGGGGGCTGGAGAGATGGCTCAGTGGTTAAGAGCACTGACTGCTCTTCCAGAGGTCCTGAGTTCAAATCCCAGCAACCACATGGTGGCTCACAACCATCTNGATACCGTGTGATTGACTCTTTGAGTAAGTCTGAGAACTCATCCAGCTGGTGGATGTAGTAGATTGTTCACAGGGATAAAGCTTGTATAGACTGACTTACTCTTCATTTTTTTTTTTTTAATTAAAGAACTAGAACACATTATAAATGTTAAATGGGTGTTGAGTTTTCTAACATATGTATGAGCTAGTTTACAGCTTGTTCATAAGTAAGTCTAGAGTTGCTCTGGAACTTTCCTACAACAATGGCTACATACTGCATTACAATCACAATTTTCTGACACAGCTCAGGCTGATCTTACAGAAAAGCTTTTTGTTGCTGCGTGGGGGATTTAGAGGGGTCTCTGCTTGCTACCAGTATTTAAGCACATCACTTCCTGCCTTTGTTGAAGCGAGACTGGGATGGCTGTGAAGCTGTGTGGTGTACGCTTAATATAAGTACAGTACAGGCCCAGAAGTCCCTAAGAGTGCCGACCATGATTTTCCTTGGATCTGTCAATCCAACAAAAACGACACATTAACTTGTGTATAAAACTTTACACCTTCATCTGGAGAAATGGCCATATACCTCCAAATGGCCTCTTGACAGGGACCTCTGACAGTGATAGAGCACCTGGTTTTCAGCTATGAGGTTAATATTTTATTTAGCTCAGAGGATGTAAATGAGAGCTTAGTAAGTTTCGCCTGATTTAAAGGACAGCACTGCCTGTTGAAATGTAGAATGACGCCCTAAATTTTAGGAATTTACTCTTCTTTTTATGAGGACAGCATTTTTTTATTTTTATTTTTTCCGTTTGTTTTAATCGTTCCTGGTTTGCTTTTTGTTGCTGGGATAAAACACTGAGTAAAAGCAACTCTAGAAAGGGTTTCTTAGGCTTAGAGATCCTACTCAATCATTGAGGGAAGTCTGGGCGAGATCCATAAATGCGAGGTTCTCACCGTGGGCTTTCAGATACAACCCAGTCCCACCTTCCAAAGGGCTGAACATCAGTCGTTAGTCAAGAAAACGCCCCACAAACATACCGCAGTCCAGTCTAATGAAAGCAATTCACGAGAGGGTCCCTGTTTCCTGGTGAATCTAATGTCAAGTTGACAAATAACTAGTATGAAGTAGAATCTTTCATACCGATCCCTGTTTCTACTTCAAATAAACTTTGTCTAAACTGAGTGTTACGAGTTTTCTGCTACATACGGTGTATCCTGAACAGGATCAGAAAATGTACTTTAAATGTGGACTTCTGTTCTCTGTGATTACTTGAGCGCATTGAGAGAGAATGGGTTTCTCGGAAGAAGTGCTTCCATACTCGATTTTAAGCTTTAAAAGTCGGTTTTCCAAGACTCTCTGAGGAGATACCTCGTAAATACGAAAACAGCACGGCGTGATTCGTAGGAAGAGAAGGTGGGTAGGTCTTCGTGGCCTTTTATTGGGAACATTTCATTATTTCATTGCAGCCAGAATTTGATAGACGAGCTCGAGGTACCAGTGACCACAGATTCACGTTAAGTAATGCAAATGCAAAAGCCGGCATCTGCGAGTGTGGGAGGCGGAACCCTTCCGCTGGGGATTTGTTACGAGGAGGGACCGGAAAAGGACTAGGATTCTAGTCGCGATGTGGCGAGGTGGAAGGCTGGGCTCTCGTGGGGTTCGTCTCCTAGAAACGCTTGGGTTTGGGTGCCCCAGCGCGGTCGCCCAGCCTCCTCGCCTAACTTCACGTTCGGGTGAGTGTCGTCGGCGCGGAGGTCCTTCCGCACGCCTCGGGTGCCGGGGGCGGCTCTGCGCAAGCGCGGCAGAGAGCGGTGGGCTGTCCGGCCCCGTGGGTGCGGGTTAAATGCCGCGCCGCGCCGCCCCGTCCTCATCCCGGGTGACCTCCCGGACCTGGGGTTGCTCTCGCCATTGCCTACAACCCTGCAGGTCTGAGAAGCCAGGGGAAAAAAAAGCTGAGGACTGAGGATCTGGGCCTCGGAGAGCGTGTCCCGTGTGCCGCCGCCGCGTAGCCTACGACCTTTGCCCTATTTCATTTGCGTTCCGTGAGCCTGGGGCCCCGGAGCCGCCATTCGACTTGCTGGATCCTGGAGGTGGTTCTTGCTTTCCAAACCAAACCAAGAAAGGCACAACGGGCCACCCCCTAGCACTGCCTCACTATTTTATTGCTCACTATCTTACCTTCCCCGCCAAAGAATTTAAGGCATTTATGCTCTTGATTGGCAAAGAAGGTAAAGAACTCACTGCATTTGGTGCTATAGATTTTTAAACTCTCAAGTAGTAAGCAGATAATTAGGTTCATCCTTTACAAGAAAATGACCACTATATGGTAGAGATGGGTATGGTTTGGGAATTTTAATATGACAGTAACAGCAATGAAACCTACTTAAATCCTACTGAAAAAAAATTATGATAGTTTTTTTAAGAGAGCAAGCTATAAATAAATATTAATGAACTTGAAGATCTAGATGAAAGTATGATTCCAACTTTAATTTTCTGGATAGATGACTTTATACTCTTAGTGTCTTTTATATGCCTTTATTGTCTTAAATATATGTTTATACTCTTTTATTGTCTAAACTTTGTCCTTCAGAACAATCCAAGCCATTGTTCCAGAGATCCAGAAGGTCTCTAGTCCAGTTTTTAGAAACCTTTTAATGTGTGCCTTTTATAATAATAAAAAAAATTAGAAAAGAACCAATAAAGCTATAAATTTTGTAGGAGGAACATCTAATCTGTATTTGGGATCAGGGAGTCTTGAATGAGATAGTGGAACAAGTGTCATTAGAGGGCAGGAAGGGACTAGATGTCCAGTTACACAGTATGTAGACCAAGTTGGCCTCATACATCAGAAGACCCACCTGCCTCTGCCTCCCAAGCTGTTGTGATTGGCATGTTCTTCCCTTGTGCATAGGCACCTCCTACATGCCTTTGCCAGCTCTGTTGACATGATGCAATTGCTTTAATTTGTGCTTGTCTTACAACATCCTCATGTCGCTGCCAATCTTTTCTGGTATAGGTATAGATATGGGTGTTGGCTTGCATCTACAGCTGCGGACCACAGGCTGTGTGTGCCTGATGTCCTTACAGGCTAGAAGAGAGCATCAGATTCCGTAGGACTGTATGTATACATGTATAGGTTGGGAACTGCCACATGGATGCTGGAGAATCCAGTCCAGTTTCTCTGGAAGAGAAGCCAGTGTTCTTAACTGCTGAGCCACCTCTCCAACCCTCGTCGCCCATGTTAAAAGATAGACTTTTGGGGCTGGAGAGATGGCTCAGTGGTTAAGAGCACTGACTGCTCTTCCAGAGGTCCTGAGTTCAAATCCCAGCAACCACATGGTGGCTCACAACCATCTGTAATGAAATCTGATGCCCTCTTCTGGGGTGTCTGAAGCCAGCTACAGTGTACTTACATATAATAAGTAAATCTTTTAAAAAAGTGTATCCTTGAATTTCTAGAAGCTTCCAATAGGGGCTTGCAAATCTCTATTAAAAAAAAAAAAATGAAGTCCAGGGCCCAGTGCATGCTAGGCAGGCATTCTACCAACTACACCCCCACTGTGGCCTTTTCTTTTCTTAAAGACAGGAACTCATTATGTAGCCCTGGGTGTCCTTGAGCTATTTGTTCAAAACTATCCAAGGTGTCCTCAAACTCCCAGAAATCCACCTGCCTCTGCCTCCAGAGTGCTGGGGTCGAAGGAGTGCAGCTTCTCGTTTGGCATTTTAAAGATTTTTTTTTTTTAATTAGTAGAGAAAAATAGAAAATAACAGGAAATTAGAAAGTTGCAAATAAAAGTGATCTCTGCCCCACCCTCCACCCACTTTTGGCCCCTCCCACCGTCCCCTAGCAATGCTCTGAGTGGACTGTGTTCTACCCTGTCCTGCCGTGCAGTGTAGTTTTATAAGAACTTCCATGACCTTTCTCAAATGCAACTATCCAAGTAGCTACACCGTCAAGTTAAGTGGCTACACAGCTGATTGTTTAACCAGGTTCCCAACTTTAAAAAGTTAGGTTTGGGGCTGGAGAGATGGCTCAGAGGTTCAGCACACTGGCTACCCTTCCAGAGGTCCTGGGTTCGATTCCCAGTACCTACATGGTGGTTCATAACTGTCTATAATTTTAGTCTTAGGGCATCTGACACCTTCTGCTGGCTTCCTCGGGCACCAGGCACACACATGGTACACAGACATGCATACAGTCGGAACCCCCATACACATAAACAAAACTTAAAAGCAAAAGAGGTTCTTTCCAGGATTTTGCTGCCTTAAATAAATAATGTTGTCAATATCTTTGACAACAAACCTAGTCTCACAGTTGATTTTACACCGTCTGCCCATTCCTGGGAGTAAGGATGGAAGGGGAGGAGGTGGACGAGGATGTGGTGGTGGTAGTGGTGGTGGTGGTGGTGGAGAAGGAGGAGGAGGAGGAGGAGACATGAGGATAACTCAGGCCCTTGGTATCCATGGCCAAACTGCCTAAGGGCAGAGCTAGCAGTTTCCCTTTCCCATATGAGGCTCATCTTGACGCATCCTTTTGTCAGAATGCACACTGTTCCCTGCGGCCCTGCCAGGCCACACCGTTATTGTGCCCATGGCCTCTGACAAAAGCCTGGAAGTGGAGAGAGTGAGAGAGCAGGAAGCTCTGCACGGAAGGATCACATCACTGCCTGCTTCACCACCAGATGGGAGGCCGGGGTAGGATTTGCCTCTTTGCACAGGACCAGGCTCCCGCCCATCCCAGCGGCTCTGTGTTGGGCCTGATTCTCCAGGTCGGGTGGAAACAGCAGCAGTGGGTGCCTCCTGTGCTCTCTGGGGAAAAGGTTCCCATGTGGTGCTGGGGGCAGGGCAGGGGTGGGGACGGGTCGGGGAGGTTAGGGGTTGGTGGCTGCTCTTACAGAGGGTAAAGGTCATGGCGGGGAAAGCCAAGAACAGGGGTCCAGGCCAGCTGGTTAAGTGCTTGCCTGGAATGCATGGAGCCCTGGGGTTGGCCCCCAGTATCATAGAAATTGGTGTGGAAGTACGGGTTTGTAAAGCCTGGTGTTGGGGAGGTGGAGGCAGGGGGATCAGAAGTTCAAGGTCATCCTCAGAGAGAGAGAGAGAGAGAGAGAGAGAGAGAGAGAGAGAGAGAGGCAGGCAGAGACACAGAGGAAGAAGAGGTAGAAAAGGAGGAGAAAGAGAGAAAGATAGAAGGCAAAACCAAAAAATCCTAAGAAACAAATAAAACCCCCTTTGAGCCTTGTATGGTGGCTCTCTCCACACTCTGTCACGAAACAGCAAACAAAATCAAAACCTGCTCTCCCCAAGTCTACCTCCCCTTCAAACTCTGTCATATAATATTCCATTGTTCCTAGTTCGAGGGAACAGGAACCGCTGTCCCAAAGGGGCCCCTCTTCTATTCTAGCTGGGACAAAGGCAGTTTGTACATCAGCCCAGGCACCGAGCAGCCACTCTGTCAGCCTCCACACACCAGGGGAGGCCATGACAGCTCCTCCTGGCCCAGGTCTCCACAGGGGAGAAGAACCCCATGCTCCAGCCTCCCCCACCCAGGCCACGTTCTCTGGAACCAGAAACAAAACATGACGTGTTAAAACTTCTCATGGGAGAAGGCAAGAGTGATGGCAGGCAGATCTGGGCCCACTTGAAGACTGTTTCTTTGGTGGGTAATGTTACACGGTGGGGCATGGCCATAAGGTACTTTCCCCTCCTGCGTGTTCAGGCAGGAAGTGCCACCCTGGCAGTACCTGCTGGCTCAGCTGGCTTTGGGCCACACAGGATGGGTGGGAACCAACTTTCAAGTGTTCTTCTCTCCCTTCAGAGGGGACTTAGCCAGGGCCCCACCCCCACCCCCACCCTGCTTCTATTTTTTCCTTTTTAAATGTAGAAACAACAAAAATTTATTGCTCAGAGTTCTAGGAATGGGGGAAGGGGTGTGGGTGGGGGGAGGGGGGCAAGATGAAGCCCAGGGCTCAGTGACCAGAGAGTGCTCCACCCTTAGACATGGTGGCTTCCTGCTGAGAGGCCTCTTCTTAATTTAAATTGGTACAGGGTCTAATCCTGGCCCAGTCTGGCCTCAAACTTGCAGCAATCCTCCTGCCTCAGCCTCTCAAGTGCCATCATGATGCCCAGGTTAGGTTCTTCCTGTCATGGCTGTCCTCTTGGTAAGGAGCAGTAAGGAATGTGAGAAAGAAAGGGATTTCTGCCCACTCCCTTCCCTCAGCCCCCCAGACCCATTCACACATCCTGGGCTGGGTCTGGTGGTGCACAACTGTAATGCTACCGACCGTTGGAGAGGCCGCCACAGGAGAGTTGTGAGTTGGAGGTTAGTTTGAACTGTCTTAAAGAAAAGGAAAGAAAAGGAGATGGGGTGGAGGTGGGGTAGGGAGGAACTGGAAGAGAAGATGAAAGGGAAAGATCTAGGAAGTCTGAATTCCACACAAAGAGAAAGCAAGGGTGAAGAGGGGCGGAGTGGCTGACGCTTGGGTGGGGAGGGGGGTGCCCATCTGACTCAGAGCTGGGGCTGAGAGCAACTTGGTTTCCTTTACAGGCCAGAGGTGTAGGTGGGACCAGCCTGGTCAGCTCCTGAGGTGGACACAGAGAAAGCAAGAGCTGGTGTCTGAGGGAGCTCTCCTGGTGGACAGGCATAGAAGCTGGTGTCCTCTAAGCCAGCGCTTCTCTGTGTTCACCCTGCTGACATTCTGGGCTGGGAACTCTCCACAGAGACTGTGCCGTGAGATGTTTCGTAGCATCCCTGACTCCTACCCACTGGACTCATCAGGACTGCCCTCCCTACACCAGGTTGTAGCAACCGTGAATGTGTGCTGAGCTGGGGGTGTGACTCAGTGGACGGACCTCTAGCTGGCAGGCCTGAGGTCCTGCGGGCCATCTCTAGCACTGCAGGCCACCACCATAAAATGAACCCCCTAGAGCTCAGGCGTATCACAGATTATCCCAAATGAAGTGTGAGGTCAATGAAGTCCAGAGTTAAGTGACAGAAATGTATGCAGCCTCGAGGCCTGGCCTACTCTCTCTTACAGTTTACTGCTGTGCACTAAGAGATATACACTTAACTTTTCCCTCTTCTGTAAGATAATTCATTCATAAATGGGAACTAGAGCCACTGACTGAGGCTTGTGAATTCAAACCTTAGGCAAGTAATATAAAAGAAAACATAAAGGCTTGGAGAG
>NC_034603.1:73993786-74001088 GCF_900095145.1 Mus pahari
AGGCAAGTAATATAAAAGAAAACATAAAGGCTTGGAGAGCCAACATCAATCAATCAATCAATCAATCACGGGGGCGTGGTGGAATCATCAACAGCATTGGCCTCATTCCTCCAAGAAAACTGAAGATTAAACCAACAACATAAATAAAACAAAACCCACAGATTACTGAAAAACTGTCTCTTACTTGTTCTGGTTCTCTTTCTCCTCCCCCCCCAGCCCCCCCCCCCGCCAGAGTTGAACTTTCTATTTACCCGAGGATAGCCTTGAACTCAGTTCTCTCATCGCAAGCGCTAGCATCGCAGGCATTTAGTTTGCTTATCTCTACTCTGTTAGTCCTGAGAACGCCTGCTCTCCCCTCACAATCAGCCAGGGGGCAGGTTGGCATTAGTGGCTTATGTAGCAACAGGAAAGGACAAAGTTCAAAGGTCTAGAGGTGTTCTTTTTGTTTTGTTATTTGCTGTTGCTTATATTTTTCCCAAGACAGGGTTTCTCTGTGTGGCCCTGGCTGCCCTGGAATTCCCTCTGTAAACCAGCCTGGCCTTGAACTCAGGGATCCACCTGCCTGCCACCCACTCCATTGCTGGGGCAAGCCCGTGTTAGTGGGCTGCACAGAGCCTTAGCAGACCCTGAGGGGTGGTTCTGAATGTTTGAGTTAGAAGACCCATCACAGTCCTTACCCTCCCAAGATTCCCTGTACTGTATTTCTGCCTACTTTTATAGTAGTTCCTATGCCAGGGTCACTCTGTCCATCTGTCTGACGAGACCAGAGCCAACGTCAGGGGGCCCTGCTATGGTGCTTTCCATTACAATGGCTCAAAAAAAAAAAAAATGTCCAGGCTGGTTCTGGCCAGTGTGAACTCCGGAGAAATGAAGAAAGGCAGACCCTGAGGTCCAGGAAGTTCTGAAAATATCTATAGAGTCTGAGTGTCGACAGAGAGATGAGAGTGAGTTGAGGATTAGACTCAGGTTAACCCTTAAAGTGACAACACCCCACATGTCCAGGCAGACAGAACTAGAGGGGCCAACACTGAGGAGATGGTCTCCATTTCCAATTGCCAGGAACCTGAAAAGATTTTCTATTAATTGATTAACTAACTATCTAACTAACTAACTGGTTTGGCTTAGTTGCTCTGACTGGTCTGAAACCTGGCTAGACTTGAACCCTCAAAGATCCACCTCCTGTGTACTGGAATTAGAGGTAAGCTCCACCATGCCTGGCTTATTTAATCTTTTTAAAAACTTTTATCTCTTTCTGTTTTGTTTTTCAAGGCTGGATTTCTCTGTGTAGCTATGGCTGTCTATATTCCAATTCCAGGCTGGCCTCAAACCCAGAGCTCTGCATGCCTCTGCCTCAGGAACACTGGTATCACAGGCATGCGCCACCACTGCCAGGCACATATTTATTTATTTTTATTCCACTTATTTACTTAGTCTGGTGGTGATGTGCACATGCCGCCATGCTCATCTGGAGGTCAGAGGACGCCTTTCGGGGTTCAGCTCCTCCTTCCACCATGTGAGTCACAGGGTTCAAACTCAGGCTGTCGGGCTTGGTGACAGTGCCTTGACCCGCTGACCTTCTTGCCAGTGCAACCCTGGGACTCTTGAAGTGTTGCAATTAAAAGAGAGCTTAAACCCGCTGGTTCAGTCTCTTCGTTTGACAGATTTAAAGGCTGAGCGTGGCTAAATTCACAGACAGGGTATGGTGTGGTGGGGCCAAATTCACAGAATGGTGGTGACCAATGGCTGGGGCAGGCAGCGGGTGGGGATGGAGTTATTTGTTAAGGGACTGGGAAGATGGAGGTTTGGGAAATGGGTGGTGGAATCTCTGCCTGCCCAAGAGTATCAAAGGATGTAAAGGACCTTAGCCACCTGACTATTCGCAAATGGTTAAAACATTACGTTTTATGTACATTTTATAACAATACAGGAAAAGAAGGTCAGCTTAGAGCCTAGAGCCGAGATTGCAAACACCACGCATCTCCCATGGCTTGCAAGCTCCCTCCTGCTTCTTTGCCAAGCTCCCCCAAATCTCTCCAAGGACCCCTTCCCGGGCTGCTCCTTGGAGGCTGTCCTTCCTAAACCCTTTGGCTTATCTAGGGGAGTGGCCTTCCTTTGAACCTCTCAGGGGAAAGGGGGATTCAGAGCCAAAACTCCGCCCTATGAGCCATTTCCCCAAACAGCCTGCCCTGGGGTGCCTCTGAAGATATAGCAAAGACTGAGAGGGGAACAGCTGCTAAGAGCCTTCCCTACGCGCAGCCAGCCACCAGCTGCACACGCGTGCACCTTCTGTCACCGTGCTCTGCACACACACAGGGTATTTCTGGATTTTCTCTCTCAGCTGTCCCTGTTCTGATCAGTCCAGGATGCCGGGGGAGTGAGAGAGACCCTAGGGGCAAGACCTGTGTGGCACAATCATAGCACCCACAGACTGACCCTCAAACTAGAGTCCCCAGGCCAGCCTCAGCCAACATTGTATGAGTGGTTAAAAATCTGCCAGGCAGTGGTGGTGCACGCCTTTAATCCCAGCACTCGGGAGGCAGAGGCAGGTGGATTTCTGAGTTCAAGGCCAGCCTGGTCTACAGAGTGAGTCCCAGGACAGCCAAGGCTACACAGAGAAACCCTGTCTCGAAAAAACCAACCAACCAACCAACCAACCAACCACACAAACAAACAAACAAACCACCCACCCCCCCCAAAAAAAAAAGAAAAGAAAGGAAAGAAAGAAGGAAGGAAGGAAGGAAGAAAGAAAGAACGAAAGAAAGAAAGAGAAAGAAAAAGAAAGAAAGAAATTCTTCTAAAAGACTCAGACATTCAGGGCTGGGAGTGGATCGGTCAATCTGAGTTTTAACAGATCTTGAGAACCTGGAATCTAGTCCATCCCCTCATTTCGCAGAGAAGATGACTATCCATGCTGGTTAAATTTTAGAATCAACATGCCACAAGCTAGCGTCCTTTGGGAAGAGGATCTCTCAGTTGAAACAATGATCCCATCAGATTGCCTATAGGCAAGCATGTTCTTGATTGATGATTGATATGGGGTGCTCAGCCCACTGTGGGCGGTGTCAACCCTAGGCATGTTGTCTGGGTCCTATAAGAAAAGAGGCTGAGCAAGACATGAGGGAGAAGCCAGTATGCAGCACTCTTCCATGGCCTCTGCATCAGCTCCTGCCTCCAGGTCCCTGCCCTGCCCTGACTTCTCTCAGTGATGGAATATGATGTGGAGTTATAAGCCAAGCAAACCACCCCCTACCCAAGTTGCTTTTAGTCATAAATGTTTTATCCCAGGATTAGAAACCCTAACTAAGACAGTTATGAAAGTCTGGGAATGTTTCATGGTTTGACCAAGACCACCCAGGGCCACCCCATCACACAAGGATGCAGGTTTTAACATCTATAGTAAGTAGAATTGGATTCTCTCCAATGGATCTGGTGATGACGGGAACCCAAATCAAGACAGATGAGCAGTGAAGACCATGAAAAGCCTAAGGACAATCTGCCCCAGATAATTATCCTCTGGCTGTCTGCTTTCCTTGGAAGGTCAAAGATCTGTTTTCATTTTTCTTCTCTGTGTGTCTCTTTTTCTTTCCTTCTCTTTGTAAATTTATTCATTTATTTATTTTAACTTTATGTGTATGGATGCTTTATGCATTTCTAGTGCCTCTGGAGGCCAGAAGAGGGTGTCAGATCCCCTGGAACTGAAGTTAAAAAGAGCTGCAAAGCTACCATGTAGGAGCTAGCCACAGACTCCTATCCTCTCTGTAAGAGCATCTTAATGGCTGCTGTGTTCTTAACCGCTGAGCAGTCTCTCTCTCCAGCCTCTTGTTCTTTCTTCTCTTTTTCTCTCCTTCCCTCCCTATCTTTTAAATACAGCTCTCATGTACGTAGTCGGGCTATTCTTGAACTTTATGTACCGGGCAATGGTGACCAAAGCTTGCTTTTCCAGTTCTCCCCGCCCTGTGCTTGAATTACAGGCCTGTACCACCAGGCTCAGCATCCTTTCTGTACACATTTCTTGTTAAACAGTTACATACCTCCCCTCCCCAAATCTTCTTTCTGAGTCGCTCCTCTCTGAGATTTCTTCTACATACTGATCAACCCAGTCTGTTTATCCCTTGCTGGACCACCATCTCATTTGCAAGGCCTCAGGCAGGAACCCAGGCGTGTAAGAGGAAAAACTGTCCTGCCGGCTCCTTCCCTCTAACCAAAGACTGCAACTCAGTGATGGGAATGTGGAGTCTAGTTCTAGGTGCTCAGAGGTGTGCTTCTGTGATCTTGGGCAAGTGCCTTAGACTGTCTGTGCCTCTGTATTCTTAGGATGGTAGGAGGGACAGAGTCAGACCCTAATATAAGAGTTGATGCTCTGCCAGGCAGTGGTGGCACATACCTTTAATCCCAGCACTTGTGAGGCAGAACCAGGTTGATCTCTGAGTTCGAGGCCAGCCTGGTCCACAGAGTGAGTTCTGGGACAGCCAGGGCTACACAGAGAAAAGCTGTCTCAAAAAAACCAAAAGCGGGGGTAGGGGGGTGGGGGGGTGGGGGGGTGGGGAGTTGATGCTCTTCTTGGCTTTCCCCCCACCCCTCTGCCCACTCTCAAGGCCTCCTTAGTGATTCTAGCACCGGCCCTCCCACTCTGGGAATCAGGGGCCCCTCACTCACTAGGGTCGACCTTCCGGATCTCACTGTACACCGTCTCTGTGGCTCTCGTTCCCAGAGCTGGAAAGGGAACCAGGCACAGGTCAGTAGCTGCCTTGGAGCCCCAGGCTAGCCCACTGCTGTACCTACCCGACACCCAACACTGCCCTGTCCAGAAGCCTCACAGAGCATATCATCATCCCCCAGCTTCAGAAGTTCAGACCTAACCAGGGGCTCCTAGACACTGAAAGTAGGTCAATCGCCCACTGTGTGAAGAACCCAGCTGCAGGAAGACTGCACAGACCCAGAGTCCCTAGCCCAGTGACCCACTCCGCTTTCCCTGTATTGGAGACCCTGTGTCAGCTGCCCTACCAGGACCTGCCTATCAGGGCTCGGCTATGTGCAGCCTCACAGGCACCTGGAGGCTGGATCCCAAGAATTAGAATTGGATCCTGAGATCTAGGTTGGAGTCTGGCATGAGCAGCAGCCATACAGATCGGCTGGGACAATGGCTACTTGCAGGGACAATGGCCACTTGCAGCTAGAGCTTGCTGAGCTGGCTGCCTCTGGTGTCGACATCTAGGCTCACTACAGAATCTAAGTGAAGCACGCTAGGGCCTGGCCTGGCCTGGCCTGAGTTTGTTCTACGTTGGTTTTGTTTGTTTGTTTGTATTGTTATTGTTGCTTGAGACAGTTTCATGTAGCCCAGGCTGGCCTTGAATTTTCTGGGTAGCCCAGGCTGGCCTTGAACTCCTGATCCTCCAGCCTTTACCTCCCAAGTCCTGGGATTATAAACCTGCACCGTTACACCTTGGTACACCGGTGTACTCTGCATGGTCTTGAACCTGTGTCATAATTCTCTGGGTTAGACCTTCAGAATACAAGAAAAGCTACCTGTTTATTTCATATTGAAATATGTTCAAGGATGTGTATATACAGGTGTTGTATACACTCACACAGAGTATGCACATACTATACATATGGACATGTATCTCATGTATACATACTTGCACACAGTATCCAGACTCACTCACACATAGAATGCACTCATGTATATACATACATATACCCAGAGACCCCCGAGGAAGCAGGACACAACCGGAACACATCCTAGGTTTCTGATACTTGCAGGGAAGTCCAGGAAGTCTCCTTGCACAGCTGGATGGGTTTGGGCTAGCCCCCTCCTCTGCCTATCTCCCTCAGAATGCCTGAGATGTCCTGCCACATGCTGTCCTCACTGCAGATGCCTGGGGCCCCACATGGATTCTAACTATGCCAAAGATACTTTCTCACTTTGCTGTGAGGCCACTCCTACAGCGACCTCTTCCTTTCTCTGGACTCTGAGCCCTTCTGTTGCTGACACGGCTCCTTCTCTTACACCATTGCCCCAATAGCCATATGCACATACACCCCAATATTTGCATCCTCCGTGCCCTGAGCAGTTAGTTACATGGGCTCTTGTGACCCCAGAGCAGTTTGGTGACATTTACTTTTGTTCCCATAGTTGTCTGCCCTGGTGGATTCCCAAGGTCTTATAGAACAAAGGCCCAGCTTAGGCTCCACCCCACCCCAGCGCTCAGGCTCTGTGTAGTCTTCCAGTCAGTCTTGGTTATCCCTAGTACTGTCTGCAGGGATGGTGAAGGAAAAGCACCAGCCCAGGCCCTGAAGCATCGCTGACCTTGTACTTCAGAAGGTCGAGGCACAGTCAGTCCCTTCCCGAGATTTTTGTCTATATAATAAGGAACACGCTTACAGCTACAGGAGGACTGGTAGGTAGACTGTGGGACTAAAGCCTAGGTTCCTCATTAGACACTGGATGTGGGTGGCTGTATAAATCCCGTATGACAGAGAAAGGCCAGAAGTGGTCCACATCCCCCACAGGAGAACTTGGGGCACCCAGAATGATGAAGACATCGCAGAAGGAATTAAAGTCACTTCCCAAGGCAGGAGTTGGAGGTCAGTAAAGTAGCTGAGGTCCCAGTTCCCCGGTGTAAAGACATCTTCCTAAGAGAACTATTAGGAAACAGCAGGATCCCATGCAAGCAGAGACTGAAACTTCAGGCCTCTCCAAACCTGCTGTGGGGTCTTCTACATACCAAGAGATGCATTCAACGACTGTACACATCTCCTATGTGGCCTCAACCACTAAAGAAGAAAACGTGGATCTGGTTCTAGCTTTCAGGTGCTCTAGGCTTCAGGGAAGACAGGTGTGCCAAGAGCGCCAATGAGCTGAAGATGTGGTTCAGTGATACAGCACTAGCTCGGCATGTACAAGGCTCTGGGTTCAAGCCCCAGTGCAAACAAACAAGCGAACAACAAACAAATACCACAGGGCTGGGAGTTGGCTCAGTGGGTAAGAGCACTTGCTGCACAAACGTAAGAACCTGAGCTGGAATCCTGAACTCAAATCCCAGACAATCTGGGGCATAGCTGTAGGCACAGAACTATAACCCCAGCAATTGTTAGGGATAAGCAGAGATAAGAGGGCTGACTGCGCCAGGCTTGCTGGCTGCCAGCCTAGATCCAGAATCAGCAGACTGTCTCAAAAGAAAAAGGTAGTGGGCGACAGAGCATGACACCTGACATAAATCAGAGTCGGTGATTTCTGCATGTGCTCAGGACATGCGTACCCTAACACACACAAAACACACACACACACACACACACACA